>NW_026801976.1:0-60000 GCF_963506605.1 Zootoca vivipara | reverse complement strand
TCTGGCTCATTTTACAAAGATGCTTATTTCTGGCGTGAACATGCAGTTCTACTCAAGAGTAAGCAACAAAGCGAAATAAAGCCATGGAACGCTTATTTGCCTTCTATCTATGCATTCTGACACTCCACCAATGTGTTCTGCTTCCATTTGACTCATTTTACAAAGATGCTTTTTTCTGGAGTGAACATGCAGTTCTACTCAAGAGTAAGCAAGTAAGCGAAATAAAGCCATGGAACGCTTATTTGCCTTCTATCTATGCATTCTGACACTCCAACAATGTTTTCTGCTTCATTCTGGTTCATTTTACAAAGATGCTTATTTCTGGCGTGAACATGCAGTTCTACTCAAGAGTAAGCAACTAGGCGAAATAAAGCCATAGAACGCTTATTTGCCTTCTATCTATGCATTCTGACACTCCACCAATGTTTTCTGCTTCAATTTGGCTCATTTTACAAAGATGCTTATTTCTGGCGTGAACATGCAGTTCTACTCAAGAGTAAGCAACTAAGCGAAATAAAGCCATAGAACGTTTTTTTGCCTTCTATCTATGCATTCTGACACTCCAACAATGTTTTCTGCTTCATTCTGGCTCATTTTACAAAGATGCTTATTTCTGGCGTGAACATGCAGTTCTACTCAAGAGTAAGCAACTAAGCGAAATAAAGCCATGGAACGCTTATTTGCCTTCTATCTATGCACTCTGACACTCCAACAATGTTTTCTGCTTCATTCTGGTTCATTTTACAAAGATGCTTATTTCTGGCGTGAACATGCAGTTCTACTCAAGAGTAAGCAACTAAGCGAAATAAAGCCATGGAACGCTTATTTGCCTTCTATCTCTGCATTCTGACACTCCACCAATGTGTTCTGCTTCCATTTGACTCATTTTACAAAGATGCTTTTTTCTGGAGTGAACATGCAGTTCTACTCAAGAGTAAGCAAGTAAGCGAAATAAAGCCATGAAACGCTTATTTGCCTTCTATCTATGCATTCTGACACTCCAACAATGTTTTCTGCTTCATTCTGGTTCATTTTACAAAGATGCTTATTTCTGGCGTGAACATGCAGTTCTACTCAAGAGTAAGCAACTAGGCGAAATAAAGCCATAGAACGCTTATTTGCCTTCTATCTATGCATTCTGACACTCCACCAATGTTTTCTGCTTCAATTTGGCTCATTTTACAAAGATGCTTATTTCTGGCGTGAACATGCAGTTCTACTCAAGAGTAAGCAACTAAGCGAAATAAAGCCATAGAACGTTTTTTTGCCTTCTATCTATGCATTCTGACACTCCAACAATGTTTTCTGCTTCATTCTGGCTCATTTTACAAAGATGCTTATTTCCGGCTTGAACTTGCAGTTCTACTCAAGAGTAAGCAACTAGGCGAAATAAAGCCATAGAACGCTTATTTGCCTTCTATCTATGCATTCTGACACTCCACCAATGTTTTTTGCTTCAATTTGGCTCATTTTACAAAGATGCTTATTTCTGGAGTGAACATGCAGTTCTACTCAAGAGTAAGCAACTAAGCGAAATAAAGCCATGGAACGCTTATTTGCCTTCTATCTATGCATTCTGACACTCCAACAATGTTTTCTGCTTCAATTTGGGTCATTTCACAAAGGTGCTCATTTCTTGAGTGAATATGCAGTTCTACTCAAGAGTAAGCAACTAAGCAAAATAAAGCCATGGAACGCTTATTTGCCTTCTATCTATGCATTCTGACACTCCAACAATGTTTTCTGCTTCATTCTGGTTCATTTTACAAAGATGCTTATTTCTGACCTGAACATGCAGTTCTACTCAAGAGTAAGCAACTAGGCGAAATAAAGCCATAGAACGCTTATTTGCCTTCTATCTATGCATTCTGACACACCACCAATGTTTTCTGCTTCATTCTGGCTCATTTTACAAAGATGCTTATTTCTGGCGTGAACATGCAGTTCTACTCAAGAGTAAGGAACTAAGCGAAATAAAGCCATAGAACGCTTATTTGCCTTCTATCTATGCATTCTGACACTCCACCAATGTGTTCTGCTTCCATTTGACTCATTTTACAAAGATGCTTTTTTCTGGAGTGAACATGCAGTTCTACTCAAGAGTAAGCAAGTAAGCGAAATAAAGCCATGAAACGCTTATTTGCCTTCTATCTATGCATTCTGACACTCCAACAATGCTTTCTGCTTCATTCTGGTTCATTTTACAAAGATGCTTATTTCTGGCGTGAACATGCAGTTCTACTCAAGAGTAAGCAACTAGGCGAAATAAAGCCATAGAACGCTTATTTGCCTTCTATCTATGCATTCTGACACTCCACCAATGTTTTCTGCTTCAATTTGGCTCATTTTACAAAGATGCTTATTTCTGGGGTGAACATGCAGTTCTACTCAGGAGTAAGCAACTAAGCGAAATAAAGCCATGGAACGCTTATTTGCCTTCTATCTATGAATTCTGACACTCCACCAATGTGTTCTGCTTCAATTTGACTCATTTTACAAAGATGCTTATTTCTGGAGTGAACATGCAGTTCTACTCAAGAGTAAGCAACTAAGCGAAATAAAGCCATGGAACGCTTATTTGCCTTCTATCTATGCATTCTGACACTCCAACAATGTTTTATGCTTCAATTTGGGTCATTTCACAAAGGTGCTCATTTCTTGAGTGAATATGCAGTTCTACTCAAGAGTAAGCAACTAAGCGAAACAAAGCCATGGAACGCTTATTTGCCTTCTATCTATGCATTCTGACACTCCAACAATGTTTTCTGCTTCAATTTGGGTCATTTCACAAAGGTGCTCATTTCTTGAGTGAATATGCAGTTCTACTCAAGAGTAAGCAACTGAGCGAAATAAAGCCATGGAACGCTTATTTGCCTTCTATCTATGCATTCTGACACACCACCAATGTTTTCTGCTTCATTTTGGCTAATTTTACAAAGATGCTCATTTCTTGAGTGAACATGCAGTTCTACTCAAGAGTAAGCAACTAAGCGAAATAAAGCCATAGAACGTTTTGTTGCCTTCTATCTATGCATTCTGACACTCCAACAATGTTTTCTGCTTCAATTTGGCTCATTTCACAAAGGTGCTCATTTCTGGCGTGAACATGCAGTTCTACTCAAGAGTAAGCAACTAAGCGAAATAAAGCCATGGAACGCTTATTTGCCTTCTATCTATGCATTCTGACACTCCAACAATGTGTTCTGCTTCAATTTGACTCATTTTACAAAGATGCTTATTTCTGGGGTGAACATGCAGTTCTACTCTGGAGTAAGCAACTAAGCGAAATAAAGCCATGGAACGCTTATTTGCCTTCTATCTATGAATTCTGACACTCCACCAATGTGTTCTGCTTCAATTTGACTCATTTTACAAAGATGCTTATTTCTGGAGTGAACATGCAGTTCTACTCAAGAGTAAGCAACTAAGCGAAATAAAGCCATGGAACGCTTATTTGCCTTCTATCTATGCATTCTGACACTCCAACAATGTTTTATGCTTCAATTTGGGTCATTTCACAAAGGTGCTCATTTCTTGAGTGAATATGCAGTTCTACTCAAGAGTAAGCAACTAAGCGAAATAAAGCCATGGAACGCTTATTTGCCTTCTATCTATGCATTCTGACACTCCAACAATGTTTTATGCTTCAATTTGGGTCATTTCACAAAGGTGCTCATTTCTTGAGTGAATATGCAGTTCTACTCAAGAGTAAGCAACTAAGCGAAATAAAGCCATGGAACGCTTATTTGCCTTCTATCTATGCATTCTGACACACCACCAATGTTTTCTGCTTCATTTTGGCTAATTTTACAAAGATGCTTATTTCTGGCGTGAACATGCAGTTCTACTCAAGAGTAAGCAACTAAGCGAAATAACGCCATAGAACGTTTTTTTGCCTTCTATCTATGCATTCTGACACTCCAACAATGTTTTCTGCTTCATTCTGGCTCATTTTACAAAGATGCTTATTTCTGGCGTGAACATGCAGTTCTACTCAAGAGTAAGCAACTAAGCGAAATAAAGCCATGGAACGCTTATTTGCCTTCTATCTATGCATTCTGACCCTCCACCAATGTGTTCTGCTTCCATTTGACTCATTTTACAAAGATGCTTTTTTCTGGAGTGAACATGCAGTTCTACTCAAGAGTAAGCAAGTAAGCGAAATAAAGCCATGGAACGCTTATTTGCATTCTGACACTCCAACAATGTTTTCTGCTTCATTCTGGTTCATTTTACAAAGATGCTTATTTCTGGCGTGAACATGCAGTTCTACTCAAGAGTAAGCAACTAGGCGAAATAAAGCCATAGAACGCTTATTTGCCTTCTATCTATGCATTCTGACACTCCACCAATGTTTTCTGCTTCAATTTGGCTCATTTTACAAAGATGCTTATTTCTGGAGTGAACATGCAGTTCTACTCAAGAGTAAGCAACTAAGCGAAATAAAGCCATAGAACGTTTTTTTGCCTTCTATCTATGCATTCTGACACTCCAACAATGTTTTCTGCTTCATTCTGGCTCATTTTACAAAGATGCTTATTTCTGGCGTGAACATGCAGTACTACTCAAGAGTAAGCAACTAAGCAAAATAAAGCCATGGAACGCTTATTTGCCTTCTATCTATGCATTCTGACACTCCACCAATGTGTTCTGCTTCCATTTGACTCATTTTACAAAGATGCTTTTTTCTGGAGTGAACATGCAGTTCTACTCAAGAGTTAGCAAGTAAGCGAAATAAAGCCATGGAACGCTTATTTGCCTTCTATCTATGCATTCTGACACTCCAACAATGTTTTCTGCTTCATTCTGGTTCATTTTACAAAGATGCTTATTTCTGGCGTGAACATGCAGTTCTACTCAAGAGTAAGCAACTAGGCGAAATAAAGCCATAGAACGCTTATTTGCCTTCTATCTATGCATTCTGACACTCCAACAATGTTTTCTGCTTCAATTTGGGTCATTTCACAAAGGTGCTCATTCCTTGAGTGAATATGCAGTTCTACTCAAGAGTAAGCAACTAAGCGAAATAAAGCCATGGAACGCTTATTTGCCTTCTATCTATGCATTCTGACACACCACCAATGTTTTCTGCTTCATTTTGGCTAATTTTACAAAGATGCTCATTTCTTGAGTGAACATGCAGTTCTACTCAAGAGTAAGCAACTAAGCGAAATAAAGCCATAGAACGTTTTGTTGCCTTCTATCTATGCATTCTGACACTCCAACAATGTTTTCTGCTTCAATTTGGCTCATTTCACAAAGGTGCTCATTTCTGGCATGAACATGCAGTTCTACTCAAGAGTAAGCAACTAAGCGAAATAAAGCCATGGAACGCTTATTTGCCTTCTATCTATGCATTCTGACACTCCAACAATGTGTTCTGCTTCAATTTGATTCATTTTACAAAGATGCTTATTTCTGGGGTGAACATGCAGTTCTACTCTGGAGTAAGCAACTAAGCGAAATAAAGCCATGGAACGCTTATTTGCCTTCTATCTATGAATTCTGACACTCCACCAATGTGTTCTGCTTCCATTTGACTCATTTTACAAAGATGCTTATTTCTGGAGTGAACATGCAGTTCTACTCAAGAGTAAGCAACTAAGCGTAATAAAGCCATGGAACGCTTATTTGCCTTCTATCTATGCATTCTGACACTCCAACAATGTTTTATGCTTCAATTTGGGTCATTTCACAAAGGTGCTCATTTCTTGAGTGAATATGCAGTTCTACTCAAGAGTAAGCAACTAAGCGAAATAAAGCCATGGAACGCTTATTTGCCTTCTATCTATGCATTCTGACACTCCAACAATGTTTTATGCTTCAATTTGGGTCATTTCACAAAGGTGCTCATTTCTTGAGTGAATATGCAGTTCTACTCAAGAGTAAGCAACTAAGCGAAATAAAGCCATGGAACGCTTATTTGCCTTCTATCTATGCATTCTGACACACCACCAATGTTTTCTGCTTCATTTTGGCTAATTTTACAAAGATGCTTATTTCTGGCGTGAACATGCAGTTCTACTCAAGAGTAAGCAACTAAGCGAAATAAAGCCATAGAACGTTTTTTTGCCTTCTATCTATGCATTCTGACACTCCAACAATGTTTTCTGCTTCATTCTGGCTCATTTTACAAAGATGCTTATTTCTGGCGTGAACATGCAGTTCTACTCAAGAGTAAGCAACTAAGCGAAATAAAGCCATGGAACGCTTATTTGCCTTCTATCTATGCATTCTGACCCTCCACCAATGTGTTCTGCTTCCATTTGACTCATTTTACAAAGATGCTTTTTTCTGGAGTGAACATGCAGTTCTACTCAAGAGTAAGCAAGTAAGCGAAATAAAGCCATGGAACGCTTATTTGCATTCTGACACTCCAACAATGTTTTCTGCTTCATTCTGGTTCATTTTACAAAGATGCTTATTTCTGGCGTGAACATGCAGTTCTACTCAAGAGTAAGCAACTAGGCGAAATAAAGCCATAGAACGCTTATTTGCCTTCTATCTATGCATTCTGACACTCCAACAATGTTTTATGCTTCAATTTGGGTCATTTCACAAAGGTGCTCATTTCTTGAGTGAATATGCAGTTCTACTCAAGAGTAAGCAACTAAGCGAAATAAAGCCATAGAACGCTTATTTGCCTTCTATCTATGCATTCTGACACTCCAACAATGTTTTATGCTTCAATTTGGGTCATTTCACAAAGGTGCTCATTTCTTGAGTGAATATGCAGTTCTACTCAAGAGTAAGCAACTAAGCGAAATAAAGCCATTGAACGCTTATTTGCCTTCTATCTATGCATTCTGACACTCCAACAATGTTTTCTGCTTCAATTTGGGTCATTTCACAAAGGTGCTCATTTCTTGAGTGAATATGCAGTTCTACTCAAGAGTAAGCAACTAAGCGAAATAAAGCCATAGAACGTTTTTTTGCCTTCTATCTATGCATTCTGACACTCCAACAATGTTTTCTGCTTCATTCTGGCTCATTTTACAAAGATGCTTTTTTCTGGAGTGAACATGCAGTTCTACTCAAGAGTTAGCAAGTAAGCGAAATAAAGCCATGGAACGCTTATTTGCCTTCTATCTATGCATTCTGACACTCCAACAATGTTTTCTGCTTCATTCTGGTTCATTTTACAAAGATGCTTATTTCTGGCGTGAACATGCAGTTCTACTCAAGAGTAAGCAACTAGGCGAAATAAAGCCATAGAACGCTTATTTGCCTTCTATCTATGCATTCTGACACTCCAACAATGTTTTCTGCTTCATTCTGGTTCATTTTACAAAGATGCTTATTTCTGGCGTGAACATGCAGTTCTACTCAAGAGTAAGCAACTAGGCGAAATAAAGCCATAGAACGCTTATTTGCCTTCTATCTATGCATTCTGACACTCCAACAATGTTTTATGCTTCAATTTGGGTCATTTCACAAAGGTGCTCATTTCTTGAGTGAATATGCAGTTCTACTCAAGAGTAAGCAACTAAGCGAAATAAAGCCATGGAACGCTTATTTGCCTTCTATCTATGCATTCTGACACTCCAACAATGTTTTCTGCTTCAATTTGGGTCATTTCACAAAGGTGCTCATTTCTTGAGTGAATATGCAGTTCTACTCAAGAGTAAGCAACTAAGCGAAATAAAGCCATGGAACGCTTATTTGCCTTCTATCTATGCATTCTGACACTCCAACAATGTTTTCTGCTTCATTCTGGTTCATTTTACAAAGATGCTTATTTCTGGCGTGAACATGCAGTTCTACTCAAGAGTAAGCAACTAGGCGAAATAAAGCCATAGAACGCTTATTTGCCTTCTATCTATGCATTCTGACACTCCACCAATGTTTTCTGCTTCAATTTGGCTCATTTTACAAAGATGCTTATTTCTGGAGTGAACATGCAGTTCTACTCAAGAGTAAGCAACTAAGCGAAATAAAGCCATAGAACGTTTTTTTGCCTTCTATCTATGCATTCTGACACTCCAACAATGTTTTCTGCTTCATTCTGGCTCATTTTACAAAGATGCTTATTTCTGGCGTGAACATGCAGTACTACTCAAGAGTAAGCAACTAAGCAAAATAAAGCCATGGAACGCTTATTTGCCTTCTATCTATGCATTCTGACACTCCACCAATGTGTTCTGCTTCCATTTGACTCATTTTACAAAGATGCTTTTTTCTGGAGTGAACATGCAGTTCTACTCAAGAGTTAGCAAGTAAGCGAAATAAAGCCATGGAACGCTTATTTGCCTTCTATCTATGCATTCTGACACTCCAACAATGTTTTCTGCTTCATTCTGGTTCATTTTACAAAGATGCTTATTTCTGGCGTGAACATGCAGTTCTACTCAAGAGTAAGCAACTAGGCGAAATAAAGCCATAGAACGCTTATTTGCCTTCTATCTATGCATTCTGACACTCCAACAATGTTTTCTGCTTCAATTTGGGTCATTTCACAAAGGTGCTCATTCCTTGAGTGAATATGCAGTTCTACTCAAGAGTAAGCAACTAAGCGAAATAAAGCCATGGAACGCTTATTTGCCTTCTATCTATGCATTCTGACACACCACCAATGTTTTCTGCTTCATTTTGGCTAATTTTACAAAGATGCTCATTTCTTGAGTGAACATGCAGTTCTACTCAAGAGTAAGCAACTAAGCGAAATAAAGCCATAGAACGTTTTGTTGCCTTCTATCTATGCATTCTGACACTCCAACAATGTTTTCTGCTTCAATTTGGCTCATTTCACAAAGGTGCTCATTTCTGGCGTGAACATGCAGTTCTACTCAAGAGTAAGCAACTAAGCGAAATAAAGCCATGGAACGCTTATTTGCCTTCTATCTATGCATTCTGACACTCCAACAATGTGTTCTGCTTCAATTTGATTCATTTTACAAAGATGCTTATTTCTGGGGTGAACATGCAGTTCTACTCTGGAGTAAGCAACTAAGCGAAATAAAGCCATGGAACGCTTATTTGCCTTCTATCTATGAATTCTGACACTCCACCAATGTGTTCTGCTTCAATTTGACTCATTTTACAAAGATGCTTATTTCTGGAGTGAACATGCAGTTCTACTCAAGAGTAAGCAACTAAGCGTAATAAAGCCATGGAACGCTTATTTGCCTTCTATCTATGCATTCTGACACTCCAACAATGTTTTATGCTTCAATTTGGGTCATTTCACAAAGGTGCTCATTTCTTGAGTGAATATGCAGTTCTACTCAAGAGTAAGCAACTAAGCGAAATAAAGCCATGGAACGCTTATTTGCCTTCTATCTATGCATTCTGACACTCCAACAATGTTTTATGCTTCAATTTGGGTCATTTCACAAAGGTGCTCATTTCTTGAGTGAATATGCAGTTCTACTCAAGAGTAAGCAACTAAGCGAAATAAAGCCATGGAACGCTTATTTGCCTTCTATCTATGCATTCTGACACACCACCAATGTTTTCTGCTTCATTTTGGCTAATTTTACAAAGATGCTTATTTCTGGCGTGAACATGCAGTTCTACTCAAGAGTAAGCAACTAAGCGAAATAAAGCCATAGAACGTTTTTTTGCCTTCTATCTATGCATTCTGACACTCCAACAATGTTTTCTGCTTCATTCTGGCTCATTTTACAAAGATGCTTATTTCTGGCGTGAACATGCAGTTCTACTCAAGAGTAAGCAACTAAGCGAAATAAAGCCATGGAACGCTTATTTGCCTTCTATCTATGCATTCTGACCCTCCACCAATGTGTTCTGCTTCCATTTGACTCATTTTACAAAGATGCTTTTTTCTGGAGTGAACATGCAGTTCTACTCAAGAGTAAGCAAGTAAGCGAAATAAAGCCATGGAACGCTTATTTGCATTCTGACACTCCAACAATGTTTTCTGCTTCATTCTGGTTCATTTTACAAAGATGCTTATTTCTGGCGTGAACATGCAGTTCTACTCAAGAGTAAGCAACTAGGCGAAATAAAGCCATAGAACGCTTATTTGCCTTCTATCTATGCATTCTGACACTCCAACAATGTTTTATGCTTCAATTTGGGTCATTTCACAAAGGTGCTCATTTCTTGAGTGAATATGCAGTTCTACTCAAGAGTAAGCAACTAAGCGAAATAAAGCCATAGAACGCTTATTTGCCTTCTATCTATGCATTCTGACACTCCAACAATGTTTTATGCTTCAATTTGGGTCATTTCACAAAGGTGCTCATTTCTTGAGTGAATATGCAGTTCTACTCAAGAGTAAGCAACTAAGCGAAATAAAGCCATTGAACGCTTATTTGCCTTCTATCTATGCATTCTGACACTCCAACAATGTTTTCTGCTTCAATTTGGGTCATTTCACAAAGGTGCTCATTTCTTGAGTGAATATGCAGTTCTACTCAAGAGTAAGCAACTAAGCGAAATAAAGCCATAGAACGTTTTTTTGCCTTCTATCTATGCATTCTGACACTCCAACAATGTTTTCTGCTTCATTCTGGCTCATTTTACAAAGATGCTTTTTTCTGGAGTGAACATGCAGTTCTACTCAAGAGTTAGCAAGTAAGCGAAATAAAGCCATGGAACGCTTATTTGCCTTCTATCTATGCATTCTGACACTCCAACAATGTTTTCTGCTTCATTCTGGTTCATTTTACAAAGATGCTTATTTCTGGCGTGAACATGCAGTTCTACTCAAGAGTAAGCAACTAGGCGAAATAAAGCCATAGAACGCTTATTTGCCTTCTATCTATGCATTCTGACACTCCAACAATGTTTTCTGCTTCATTCTGGTTCATTTTACAAAGATGCTTATTTCTGGCGTGAACATGCAGTTCTACTCAAGAGTAAGCAACTAGGCGAAATAAAGCCATAGAACGCTTATTTGCCTTCTATCTATGCATTCTGACACTCCAACAATGTTTTATGCTTCAATTTGGGTCATTTCACAAAGGTGCTCATTTCTTGAGTGAATATGCAGTTCTACTCAAGAGTAAGCAACTAAGCGAAATAAAGCCATGGAACGCTTATTTGCCTTCTATCTATGCATTCTGACACTCCAACAATGTTTTCTGCTTCAATTTGGGTCATTTCACAAAGGTGCTCATTTCTTGAGTGAATATGCAGTTCTACTCAAGAGTAAGCAACTAAGCGAAATAAAGCCATGGAACGCTTATTTGCCTTCTATCTATGCATTCTGACACTCCAACAATGTTTTCTGCTTCATTCTGGTTCATTTTACAAAGATGCTTATTTCTGGCGTGAACATGCAGTTCTACTCAAGAGTAAGCAACTAGGCGAAATAAAGCCATAGAACGCTTATTTGCCTTCTATCTATGCATTCTGACACTCCACCAATGTTTTCTGCTTCAATTTGGCTCATTTTACAAAGATGCTTATTTCTGGAGTGAACATGCAGTTCTACTCAAGAGTAAGCAACTAAGCGAAATAAAGCCATAGAACGTTTTTTTGCCTTCTATCTATGCATTCTGACACTCCAACAATGTTTTCTGCTTCATTCTGGCTCATTTTACAAAGATGCTTATTTCTGGCGTGAACATGCAGTTCTACTCAAGAGTAAGCAACTAAGCAAAATAAAGCCATGGAACGCTTATTTGCCTTCTATCTATGCATTCTGACACTCCACCAATGTGTTCTGCTTCCATTTGACTCATTTTACAAAGATGCTTTTTTCTGGAGTGAACATGCAGTTCTACTCAAGAGTTAGCAAGTAAGCGAAATAAAGCCATGGAACGCTTATTTGCCTTCTATCTATGCATTCTGACACTCCAACAATGTTTTCTGCTTCATTCTGGTTCATTTTACAAAGATGCTTATTTCTGGCGTGAACATGCAGTTCTACTCAAGAGTAAGCAACTAGGCGAAATAAAGCCATAGAACGCTTATTTGCCTTCTATCTATGCATTCTGACACTCCACCAATGTTTTCTGCTTCAATTTGGGTCATTTCACAAAGGTGCTCATTCCTTGAGTGAACATGCAGTTCTACTCAAGAGTAAGCAACTAAGCGAAATAAAGCCATAGAACGTTTTTTTGCCTTCTATCTATGCACTCTGACACTCCAACAATGTTTTCTGCTTCAATTTGGCTCATTTCACAAAGGTGCTCATTTCTGGCGTGAGCATGCAGTTCTACTCAAGAGTAAGCAACTAAGCGAAATAAAGCCATAGAACGCTTATTTGCCTTCTATCTATGCATTCTGACACTCCAACAATGTGTTCTGCTTCAATTTGACTCATTTTACAAAGATGCTTATTTCTGGAGTGAACATGCAGTTCTACTCAAGAGTAAGCAACTAAGCGAAATAAAGCCATGGAACGCTTATTTGCCTTCTATCTATGCATTCTGACACTCCAACAATGTTTTATGCTTCAATTTGGGTCATTTCACAAAGGTGCTCATTTCTTGAGTGAATATGCAGTTCTACTCAAGAGTAAGCAACTAAGCGAAATAAAGCCATGGAACGCTTATTTGCCTTCTATCTATGCATTCTGACACTCCAACAATGTTTTCTGCTTCAATTTGGGTCATTTCACAAAGGTGCTCATTTCTTGAGTGAATATGCAGTTCTACTCAAGAGTAAGCAAGTAAGCGAAATAAAGCCATGAAACGCTTATTTGCCTTCTATCTATGCATTCTGACACTCCAACAATGCTTTCTGCTTCATTCTGGTTCATTTTACAAAGATGCTTATTTCTGGCGTGAACATGCAGTTCTACTCAAGAGTAAGCAACTAGGCGAAATAAAGCCATAGAACGCTTATTTGCCTTCTATCTATGCATTCTGACACTCCACCAATGTTTTCTGCTTCAATTTGGCTCATTTTACAAAGATGCTTATTTCTGGGGTGAACATGCAGTTCTACTCAGGAGTAAGCAACTAAGCGAAATAAAGCCATGGAACGCTTATTTGCCTTCTATCTATGAATTCTGACACTCCACCAATGTGTTCTGCTTCAATTTGACTCATTTTACAAAGATGCTTATTTCTGGAGTGAACATGCAGTTCTACTCAAGAGTAAGCAACTAAGCGAAATAAAGCCATGGAACGCTTATTTGCCTTCTATCTATGCATTCTGACACTCCAACAATGTTTTATGCTTCAATTTGGGTCATTTCACAAAGGTGCTCATTTCTTGAGTGAATATGCAGTTCTACTCAAGAGTAAGCAACTAAGCGAAACAAAGCCATGGAACGCTTATTTGCCTTCTATCTATGCATTCTGACACTCCAACAATGTTTTCTGCTTCAATTTGGGTCATTTCACAAAGGTGCTCATTTCTTGAGTGAATATGCAGTTCTACTCAAGAGTAAGCAACTAAGCGAAATAAAGCCATGGAACGCTTATTTGCCTTCTATCTATGCATTCTGACACACCACCAATGTTTTCTGCTTCATTTTGGCTAATTTTACAAAGATGCTCATTTCTTGAGTGAACATGCAGTTCTACTCAAGAGTAAGCAACTAAGCGAAATAAAGCCATAGAACGTTTTGTTGCCTTCTATCTATGCATTCTGACACTCCAACAATGTTTTCTGCTTCAATTTGGCTCATTTCACAAAGGTGCTCATTTCTGGCGTGAACATGCAGTTCTACTCAAGAGTAAGCAACTAAGCGAAATAAAGCCATGGAACGCTTATTTGCCTTCTATCTATGCATTCTGACACTCCAACAATGTGTTCTGCTTCAATTTGACTCATTTTACAAAGATGCTTATTTCTGGGGTGAACATGCAGTTCTACTCTGGAGTAAGCAACTAAGCGAAATAAAGCCATGGAACGCTTATTTGCCTTCTATCTATGAATTCTGACACTCCACCAATGTGTTCTGCTTCAATTTGACTCATTTTACAAAGATGCTTATTTCTGGAGTGAACATGCAGTTCTACTCAAGAGTAAGCAACTAAGCGAAATAAAGCCATGGAACGCTTATTTGCCTTCTATCTATGCATTCTGACACTCCAACAATGTTTTATGCTTCAATTTGGGTCATTTCACAAAGGTGCTCATTTCTTGAGTGAATATGCAGTTCTACTCAAGAGTAAGCAACTAAGCGAAATAAAGCCATGGAACGCTTATTTGCCTTCTATCTATGCATTCTGACACTCCAACAATGTTTTATGCTTCAATTTGGGTCATTTCACAAAGGTGCTCATTTCTTGAGTGAATATGCAGTTCTACTCAAGAGTAAGCAACTAAGCGAAATAAAGCCATGGAACGCTTATTTGCCTTCTATCTATGCATTCTGACACACCACCAATGTTTTCTGCTTCATTTTGGCTAATTTTACAAAGATGCTTATTTCTGGCGTGAACATGCAGTTCTACTCAAGAGTAAGCAACTAAGCGAAATAACGCCATAGAACGTTTTTTTGCCTTCTATCTATGCATTCTGACACTCCAACAATGTTTTCTGCTTCATTCTGGCTCATTTTACAAAGATGCTTATTTCTGGCGTGAACATGCAGTTCTACTCAAGAGTAAGCAACTAAGCGAAATAAAGCCATGGAACGCTTATTTGCCTTCTATCTATGCATTCTGACCCTCCACCAATGTGTTCTGCTTCCATTTGACTCATTTTACAAAGATGCTTTTTTCTGGAGTGAACATGCAGTTCTACTCAAGAGTAAGCAACTAGGCGAAATAAAGCCATAGAACGCTTATTTGCCTTCTATCTATGCATTCTGACACTCCAACAATGTTTTCTGCTTCAATTTGGGTCATTTCACAAAGGTGCTCATTCCTTGAGTGAATATGCAGTTCTACTCAAGAGTAAGCAACTAAGCGAAATAAAGCCATGGAACGCTTATTTGCCTTCTATCTATGCATTCTGACACACCACCAATGTTTTCTGCTTCATTTTGGCTAATTTTACAAAGATGCTCATTTCTTGAGTGAACATGCAGTTCTACTCAAGAGTAAGCAACTAAGCGAAATAAAGCCATAGAACGTTTTGTTGCCTTCTATCTATGCATTCTGACACTCCAACAATGTTTTCTGCTTCAATTTGGCTCATTTCACAAAGGTGCTCATTTCTGGCGTGAACATGCAGTTCTACTCAAGAGTAAGCAACTAAGCGAAATAAAGCCATGGAACGCTTATTTGCCTTCTATCTATGCATTCTGACACTCCAACAATGTGTTCTGCTTCAATTTGATTCATTTTACAAAGATGCTTATTTCTGGGGTGAACATGCAGTTCTACTCTGGAGTAAGCAACTAAGCGAAATAAAGCCATGGAACGCTTATTTGCCTTCTATCTATGAATTCTGACACTCCACCAATGTGTTCTGCTTCAATTTGACTCATTTTACAAAGATGCTTATTTCTGGAGTGAACATGCAGTTCTACTCAAGAGTAAGCAACTAAGCGAAATAAAGCCATGGAACGCTTATTTGCCTTCTATCTATGCATTCTGACACTCCAACAATGTTTTATGCTTCAATTTGGGTCATTTCACAAAGGTGCTCATTTCTTGAGTGAATATGCAGTTCTACTCAAGAGTAAGCAACTAAGCGAAATAAAGCCATGGAACGCTTATTTGCCTTCTATCTATGCATTCTGACACTCCAACAATGTTTTATGCTTCATTCTGGCTCATTTTACAAAGATGCTTATTTCTGGCGTGAACATGCAGTTCTACTCAAGAGTAAGCAACTAAGCGAAATAAAGCCATGGAACGCTTATTTGCCTTCTATCTATGCATTCTGACCCTCCACCAATGTGTTCTGCTTCCATTTGACTCATTTTACAAAGATGCTTTTTTCTGGAGTGATCATGCAGTTCTACTCAAGAGTAAGCAAGTAAGCGAAATAAAGCCATGGAACGCTTATTTGCATTCTGACACTCCAACAATGTTTTCTGCTTCATTCTGGTTCATTTTACAAAGATGCTTATTTCTGGCGTGAACATGCAGTTCTACTCAAGAGTAAGCAACTAGGCGAAATAAAGCCATAGAACGCTTATTTGCCTTCTATCTATGCATTCTGACACTCCAACAATGTTTTATGCTTCAATTTGGGTCATTTCACAAAGGTGCTCATTTCTTGAGTGAATATGCAGTTCTACTCAAGAGTAAGCAACTAAGCGAAATAAAGCCATAGAACGCTTATTTGCCTTCTATCTATGCATTCTGACACTCCAACAATGTTTTATGCTTCAATTTGGGTCATTTCACAAAGGTGCTCATTTCTTGAGTGAATATGCAGTTCTACTCAAGAGTAAGCAACTAAGCGAAATAAAGCCATGGAACGCTTATTTGCCTTCTATCTATGCATTCTGACACTCCAACAATGTTTTCTGCTTCAATTTGGGTCATTTCACAAAGGTGCTCATTTCTTGAGTGAATATGCAGTTCTACTCAAGAGTAAGCAACTAAGCGAAATAAAGCCATAGAACGTTTTTTTGCCTTCTATCTATGCATTCTGACACTCCAACAATGTTTTCTGCTTCATTCTGGCTCATTTTACAAAGATGCTTTTTTCTGGAGTGAACATGCAGTTCTACTCAAGAGTTAGCAAGTAAGCGAAATAAAGCCATGGAACGCTTATTTGCCTTCTATCTATGCATTCTGACACTCCAACAATGTTTTCTGCTTCATTCTGGTTCATTTCACAAAGGTGCTTATTTCTGGCGTGAACATGCAGTTCTACTCAAGAGTAAGCAACTAGGCGAAATAAAGCCATAGAACGCTTATTTGCCTTCTATCTATGCATTCTGACACTCCAACAATGTTTTATGCTTCAATTTGGGTCATTTCACAAAGGTGCTCATTTCTTGAGTGAATATGCAGTTCTACTCAAGAGTAAGCAACTAAGCGAAATAAAGCCATAGAACGCTTATTTGCCTTCTATCTATGCATTCTGACACTCCAACAATGTTTTATGCTTCAATTTGGGTCATTTCACAAAGGTGCTCATTTCTTGAGTGAATATGCAGTTCTACTCAAGAGTAAGCAACTAAGCGAAATAAAGCCATGGAACGCTTATTTGCCTTCTATCTATGCATTCTGACACTCCAACAATGTTTTCTGCTTCAATTTGGGTCATTTCACAAAGGTGCTCATTTCTTGAGTGAATATGCAGTTCTACTCAAGAGTAAGCAACTAAGCGAAATAAAGCCATGGAACGCTTATTTGCCTTCTATCTATGCATTCTGACACACCACCAATGTTTTCTGCTTCATTTTGGCTAATTTTACAAAGATGCTTATTTCTGGCGTGAACATGCAGTTCTACTCAAGAGTAAGCAACTAAGCGAAATAAAGCCATAGAACGTTTTTTTGCCTTCTATCTATGCATTCTGACACTCCAACAATGTTTTCTGCTTCATTCTGGCTCATTTTACAAAGATGCTTATTTCTGGCGTGAACATGCAGTTCTACTCAAGAGTAAGCAACTAAGCGAAATAAAGCCATGGAACGCTTATTTGCCTTCTATCTATGCATTCTGACCCTCCACCAATGTGTTCTGCTTCCATTTGACTCATTTTACAAAGATGCTTATTTCTGGCGTGAACATGCAGTTCTACTCAAGAGTAAGCAACTAAGCAAAATAAAGCCATGGAACGCTTATTTGCCTTCTATCTATGCATTCTGACACTCCACCAATGTGTTCTGCTTCCATTTGACTCATTTTACAAAGATGCTTTTTTCTGGAGTGAACATGCAGTTCTACTCAAGAGTTAGCAAGTAAGCGAAATAAAGCCATGGAACGCTTATTTGCCTTCTATCTATGCATTCTGACACTCCAACAATGTTTTCTGCTTCATTCTGGTTCATTTTACAAAGATGCTTATTTCTGGCGTGAACATGCAGTTCTACTCAAGAGTAAGCAACTAGGCGAAATAAAGCCATAGAACGCTTATTTGCCTTCTATCTATGCATTCTGACACTCCACCAATGTGTTCTGCTTCCATTTGACTCATTTTACAAAGATGCTTTTTTCTGGAGTGAACATGCAGTTCTACTCAAGAGTTAGCAAGTAAGCGAAATAAAGCCATGGAACGCTTATTTGCCTTCTATCTATGCATTCTGACACTCCAACAATGTTTTCTGCTTCATTCTGGTTCATTTTACAAAGATGCTTATTTCTGGCGTGAACATGCAGTTCTACTCAAGAGTAAGCAACTAGGCGAAATAAAGCCATAGAACGCTTATTTGCCTTCTATCTATGCATTCTGACACTCCAACAATGTTTTATGCTTCAATTTGGGTCATTTCACAAAGGTGCTCATTTCTTGAGTGAATATGCAGTTCTACTCAAGAGTAAGCAACTAAGCGAAATAAAGCCATAGAACGCTTATTTGCCTTCTATCTATGCATTCTGACACTCCAACAATGTTTTATGCTTCAATTTGGGTCATTTCACAAAGGTGCTCATTTCTTGAGTGAATATGCAGTTCTACTCAAGAGTAAGCAACTAAGCGAAATAAAGCCATGGAACGCTTATTTGCCTTCTATCTATGCATTCTGACACTCCAACAATGTTTTCTGCTTCAATTTGGGTCATTTCACAAAGGTGCTCATTTCTTGAGTGAATATGCAGTTCTACTCAAGAGTAAGCAACTAAGCGAAATAAAGCCATGGAACGCTTATTTGCCTTCTATCTATGCATTCTGACACACCACCAATGTTTTCTGCTTCATTTTGGCTAATTTTACAAAGATGCTTATTTCTGGCGTGAACATGCAGTTCTACTCAAGAGTAAGCAACTAGGTGAAATAAAGCCATAGAACGCTTATTTGCCTTCTATCTATGCATTCTGACACTCCACCAATGTTTTCTGCTTCAATTTGGCTCATTTTACAAAGATGCTTATTTCTGGCGTGAACATGCAGTTCTACTCAAGAGTAAGCAACTAAGCGAAATAAAGCCATAGAACGTTTTTTTGCCTTCTATCTATGCATTCTGACACTCCACCAATGTTTTCTGCTTCAATTTGGCTCATTTTACAAAGATGCTTATTTCTGGCGTGAACATGCAGTTCTACTCAAGAGTAAGCAACTAAGCGAAATAAAGCCATAGAACGTTTTTTTGCCTTCTATCTATGCATTCTGACACTCCAACAATGTTTTCTGCTTCAATTTGGGTCATTTCACAAAGGTGCTCATTTCTTGAGTGAATATGCAGTTCTACTCAAGAGTAAGCAACTAAGCGAAATAAAGCCATAGAACGTTTTTTTGCCTTCTATCTATGCATTCTGACACTCCAACAATGTTTTCTGCTTCATTCTGGCTCATTTTACAAAGATGCTTATTTCTGGCGTGAACATGCAGTTCTACTCAAGAGTAAGCAAATAAGCAAAATAAAGCCATGGAACGCTTATTTGCCTTCTATCTATGCATTCTGACACTCCACCAATGTGTTCTGCTTCAATTTGACTCATTTTACAAAGATGCTTTTTTCTGGAGTGAACATGCAGTTCTACTCAAGAGTTAGCAAGTAAGCGAAATAAAGCCATGGAACCCTTATTTGCCTTCTATCTATGCATTCTGACACTCCAACAATGTTTTCTGCTTCATTCTGGTTCATTTTACAAAGATGCTTATTTCTGGCGTGAACATGCAGTTCTACTCAAGAGTAAGCAACTAGGCGAAATAAAGCCATAGAACGCTTATTTGCCTTCTATCTATGCATTCTGACACTCCACCAATGTTTTCTGCTTCAATTTGGGTCATTTCACAAAGATGCTTTTTTCTGGAGTGAACATGCAGTTCTACTCAAGAGTTAGCAAGTAAGCGAAATAAAGCCATGGAACGCTTATTTGCCTTCTATCTATGCATTCTGACACTCCAACAATGTTTTCTGCTTCATTCTGGTTCATTTTACAAAGATGCTTATTTCTGGCGTGAACATGCAGTTCTACTCAAGAGTAAGCAACTAGGCGAAATAAAGCCATAGAACGCTTATTTGCCTTCTATCTATGCATTCTGACACTCCACCAATGTTTTCTGCTTCAATTTGGGTCATTTCACAAAGGTGCTCATTCCTTGAGTGAATATGCAGTTCTACTCAAGAGTAAGCAACTAAGCAAAATAGAGCCATGGAACGCTTATTTGCCTTCTATCTATGCATTCTGACACACCACCAATGTTTTCTGCTTCATTTTGGCTAATTTTACAAAGATGCTTATTTCTGGCGTGAACATGCAGTTCTACTCAAGAGTAAGCAACTAAGCGAAATAAAGCCATAGAACGTTTTTTTGCCTTCTATCTATGCATTCTGACACTCCAACAATGTTTTCTGCTTCATTCTGGCTCATTTTACAAAGATGCTTATTTCTGGCGTGAACATGCAGTTCTACTCAAGAGTAAACAACTAAGCGAAATAAAGCCATGGAACGCTTATTTGCCTTCTATCTATGCATTCTGACACTCCACCAATGTGTTCTGCTTCCATTTGACTCATTTTACAAAGATGCTTTTTTCTGGAGTGAACATGCAGTTCTATTCAAGAGTAAGCAAGTAAGCGAAATAAAGCCATGGAACGCTTATTTGCCTTCTATCTATGCATTCTGACACTCCAACAATGTTTTCTGCTTCATTCTGGTTCATTTTACAAAGATGCTTATTTCTGGCGTGAACATGCAGTTCTACTCAAGAGTAAGCAACTAGGCGAAATAAAGCCATAGAACGCTTATTTGCCTTCTATCTATGCATTCTGACACTCCACCAATGTTTTCTGCTTCAATTAGGGTCATTTCACAAAGGTGCTCATTCCTTGAGTGAACATGCAGTTCTACTCAAGAGTAAGCAACTAAGCGAAATAAAGCCATAGAACGCTTATTTGCCTTCTATCTATGCATTCTGACACTCCAACAATGTTTTATGCTTCAATTTGGCTCATTTCACAAAGGTGCTCATTTCTGGGGTGAACATGCAGTTCTACTCAGGAGTAAGCAACTAAGCGAAATAAAGCCATGGAACGCTTATTTGCCTTCTATCTATGCATTCTGACACTCCAACAATGTTTTCTGCTTCAATTTGGGTCATTTCACAAAGGTGCTCATTTCTTGAGTGAATATGCAGTTCTACTCAAGAGTAAGCAACTAAGCGAAATAAAGCCATGGAATGCTTATTTGCCTTCTATCTATGCATTCTGACACACCACCAATGTTTTCTGCTTCATTTTGGCTAATTTTACAAAGATGCTTATTTCTGGCGTGAACATGCAGTTCTACTCAAGAGTAAGCAACTAAGCGAAATAAAGCCATAGAACGTTTTTTTGCCTTCTATCTATGCATTCTGACACTCCAACAATGTTTTCTGCTTCATTCTGGCTCATTTTACAAAGATGCTTATTTCTGGCGTGAACATGCAGTTCTACTCAAGAGTAAGCAACTAAGCGAAATAAAGCCATGGAACGCTTATTTGCCTTCTATCTATGCATTCTGACCCTCCACCAATGTGTTCTGCTTCCATTTGACTCATTTTACAAAGATGCTTTTTTCTGGAGTGAACATGCAGTTCTACTCAAGAGTAAGCAAGTAAGCGAAATAAAGCCATGGAACGCTTATTTGCCTTCTATCTATGCATTCTGACACTCCAACAATGTTTTCTGCTTCATTCTGGTTCATTTTACAAAGATGCTTATTTCTGGCGTGAACATGCAGTTCTACTCAAGAGTAAGCAACTAGGCGAAATAAAGCCATAGAACGCTTATTTGCCTTCTATCTATGCATTCTGACACTCCACCAATGTTTTCTGCTTCAATTTGGCTCATTTTACAAAGATGCTTATTTCTGGCGTGAACATGCAGTTCTACTCAAGAGTAAGCAACTAAGCGAAATAAAGCCATAGAACGTTTTTTTGCCTTCTATCTATGCATTCTGACACTCCAACAATGTTTTCTGCTTCATTCTGGCTCATTTTACAAAGATGCTTATTTCTGGCGTGAATATGCAGTTCTACTCAAGAGTAAGCAACTAAGCGAAATAAAGCCATGGAACGCTTATTTGCCTTCTATCTATGCATTCTGACACTCCAACAATGTTTTCTGCTTCAATTTGGGTCATTTCACAAAGGTGCTCATTTCTTGAGTGAATATGCAGTTCTACTCAAGAGTAAGCAACTAAGCGAAATAAAGCCATAGAACGTTTTTTTGCCTTCTATCTATGCATTCTGACACTCCAACAATGTTTTCTGCTTCATTCTGGCTCATTTTACAAAGATGCTTATTTCTGGCGTGAACATGCAGTTCTACTCAAGAGTAAGCAAATAAGCAAAATAAAGCCATGGAACGCTTATTTGCCTTCTATCTATGCATTCTGACACTCCACCAATGTGTTCTGCTTCAATTTGACTCATTTTACAAAGATGCTTTTTTCTGGAGTGAACATGCAGTTCTACTCAAGAGTTAGCAAGTAAGCGAAATAAAGCCATGGAACCCTTATTTGCCTTCTATCTATGCATTCTGACACTCCAACTATGTTTTCTGCTTCATTCTGGTTCATTTTACAAAGATGCTTATTTCTGGCGTGAACATGCAGTTCTACTCAAGAGTAAGCAACTAGGCGAAATAAAGCCATAGAACGCTTATTTGCCTTCTATCTATGCATTCTGACACTCCACCAATGTTTTCTGCTTCAATTTGGGTCATTTCACAAAGATGCTTTTTTCTGGAGTGAACATGCAGTTCTACTCAAGAGTTAGCAAGTAAGCGAAATAAAGCCATGGAACGCTTATTTGCCTTCTATCTATGCATTCTGACACTCCAACAATGTTTTCTGCTTCATTCTGGTTCATTTTACAAAGATGCTTATTTCTGGCGTGAACATGCAGTTCTACTCAAGAGTAAGCAACTAGGCGAAATAAAGCCATAGAACGCTTATTTGCTTTCTATCTATGCATTCTGACACTCCACCAATGTTTTCTGCTTCAATTTGGGTCATTTCACAAAGGTGCTCATTCCTTGAGTGAATATGCAGTTCTACTCAAGAGTAAGCAACTAAGCAAAATAGAGCCATGGAACGCTTATTTGCCTTCTATCTATGCATTCTGACACACCACCAATGTTTTCTGCTTCATTTTGGCTAATTTTACAAAGATGCTTATTTCTGGCGTGAACATGCAGTTCTACTCAAGAGTAAGCAACTAAGCGAAATAAAGCCATAGAACGTTTTTTTGCCTTCTATCTATGCATTCTGACACTCCAACAATGTTTTCTGCTTCATTCTGGCTCATTTTACAAAGATGCTTATTTCTGGCGTGAACATGCAGTTCTACTCAAGAGTAAACAACTAAGCGAAATAAAGCCATGGAACGCTTATTTGCCTTCTATCTATGCATTCTGACACTCCACCAATGTGTTCTGCTTCCATTTGACTCATTTTACAAAGATGCTTTTTTCTGGAGTGAACATGCAGTTCTATTCAAGAGTAAGCAAGTAAGCGAAATAAAGCCATGGAACGCTTATTTGCCGTCTATCTATGCATTCTGACACTCCAACAATGTTTTCTGCTTCATTCTGGTTCATTTTACAAAGATGCTTATTTCTGGCGTGAACATGCAGTTCTACTCAAGAGTAAGCAACTAGGCGAAATAAAGCCATAGAACGCTTATTTGCCTTCTATCTATGCATTCTGACACTCCACCAATGTTTTCTGCTTCAATTAGGGTCATTTCACAAAGGTGCTCATTCCTTGAGTGAACATGCAGTTCTACTCAAGAGTAAGCAACTAAGCGAAATAAAGCCATAGAACGTTTTTTTGCCTTCTATCTATGCATTCTGACACTCCAACAATGTTTTCTGCTTCAATTTGGCTCATTTCACAAAGGTGCTCATTTCTGGGGTGAACATGCAGTTCTACTCAGGAGTAAGCAACTAAGCGAAATAAAGCCATGGAACGCTTATTTGCCTTCTATCTATGAATTCTGACACTCCACCAATGTGTTCTGCTTCAATTTGACTCATTTTACAAAGATGCTTATTTCTGGAGTGAACATGCAGTTCTACTCAAGAGTAAGCAACTAAGCGAAATAAAGCCATGGAACGCTTATTTGCCTTCTATCTATGCATTCTGACACTCCAACAATGTTTTCTGCTTCAATTTGGGTCATTTCACAAAGGTGCTCATTTCTTGAGTGAATATGCAGTTCTACTCAAGAGTAAGCAACTAGGCGAAATAAAGCCATAGAATGCTTATTTGCCTTCTATCTATGCATTCTGACACTCCACCAATGTTTTCTGCTTCAATTTGGCTCATTTTACAAAGATGCTTATTTCTGGAGTGAACATGCAGTTCTACTCAAGAGTAAGCAACTAAGCGAAATAAAGCCATAGAACGTTTTTTTGCCTTCTATCTATGCATTCTGACACTCCAACAATGTTTTCTGCTTCATTCTGGCTCATTTTACAAAGATGCTTATTTCTGGCGTGAACATGCAGTTCTACTCAAGAGTAAGCAACTAAGCGAAATAAAGCCATGGAACGCTTATTTGCCTTCTATCTATGCATTCTGACACTCCACCAATGTGTTCTGCTTCCATTTGACTCATTTTACAAAGATGCTTTTTTCTGGAGTGAACATGCAGTTCTACTCAAGAGTTAGCAAGTAAGCGAAATAAAGCCATGGAACGCTTATTTGCCTTCTATCTATGCATTCTGACACTCCAACAATGTTTTCTGCTTCATTCTGGTTCATTTTACAAAGATGCTTATTTCTGGCGTGAACATGCAGTTCTACTCAAGAGTAAGCAACTAAGCGAAATAAAGCCATGGAACGCTTATTTGCCTTCTATCTATGCACTCTGACACTCCAACAATGTTTTCTGCTTCATTCTGGTTCATTTTACAAAGATGCTTATTTCTGGCGTGAACATGCAGTTCTACTCAAGAGTAAGCAACTAGGCGAAATAAAGCCATAGAACGCTTATTTGCCTTCTATCTATGCATTCTGACACTCCACCAATGTTTTCTGCTTCAATTTGGGTCATTTCACAAAGGTGCTCATTCCTTGAGTGAATATGCAGTTCTACTCAAGAGTAAGCAACTAAGCAAAATAAAGCCATGGAACGCTTATTTGCCTTCAATCTATGCATTCTGACACACCACCAATGTTTTCTGCTTCATTTTGGCTAATTTTACAAAGATGCTTTTTTCTGGAGTGAACATGCAGTTCTACTCAAGAGTAAGCAAGTAAGCGAAATAAAGCCATGGAACGCTTATTTGCCTTCTATCTATGCATTCTGACACTCCAACAATGTTTTCTGCTTCATTCTGGCTCATTTTACAAAGATGCTTATTTCTGGCGTGAACATGCAGTTCTACTCAAGAGTAAGCAACTAAGCAAAATAAAGCCATGGAACGCTTATTTGCCTCCTATCTATGCATTCTGACACTCCACCAATGTGTTCTGCTTCCATTTGACTCATTTTACAAAGATGCTTTTTTCTGGAGTGAACATGCAGTTCTACTCAAGAGTTAGCAAGTAAGAGAAATAAAGCCATGGAACGCTTATTTGCCTTCTATCTATGCATTCTGACACTCCAACAATGTTTTCTGCTTCATTCTGCTTCATTTTACAAAGATGCTTATTTCTGGCGTGAACATGCAGTTCTACTCAAGAGTAAGCAACTAGGCGAAATAAAGCCATAGAACGCTTATTTGCCTTCTATCTATGCATTCTGACACTCCACCAATGTTTTCTGCTTCAATTTGGGTCATTTCACAAAGGTGCTCATTCCTTGAGTGAATATGCAGTTCTACTCAAGAGTAAGCAACTAAGCAAAATAAAGCCATGGAACGCTTATTTGCCTTCTATCTATGCATTCTGACACACCACCAATGTTTTCTGCTTCATTTTGGCTAATTTTACAAAGATGCTTTTTTCTGGAGTGAACATGCAGTTCTACTCAAGAGTAAGCAAGTAAGCGAAATAAAGCCATGGAACGCTTATTTGCCTTCTATCTATGCATTCTGACACTCCAACAATGTTTTCTGCTTCATTCTGGCTCATTTTACAAAGATGCTTATTTCTGGCGTGAACATGCAGTTCTACTCAAGAGTAAGCAACTAAGCAAAATAAAGCCATGGAACGCTTATTTGCCTCCTATCTATGCATTCTGACACTCCACCAATGTGTTCTGCTTCCATTTGACTCATTTTACAAAGATGCTTTTTTCTGGAGTGAACATGCAGTTCTACTCAAGAGTTAGCAAGTAAGCGAAATAAAGCCATGGAACGCTTATTTGCCTTCTATCTATGCATTCTGACACTCCAACAATGTTTTCTGCTTCATTCTGCTTCATTTTACAAAGATGCTTATTTCTGGCGTGAACATGCAGTTCTACTCAAGAGTAAGCAACTAGGCGAAATAAAGCCATAGAACGCTTATTTGCCTTCTATCTATGCATTCTGACACTCCACCAATGTTTTCTGCTTCAATTTGGGTCATTTCACAAAGGTGCTCATTCCTTGAGTGAATATGCAGTTCTACTCAAGAGTAAGCAACTAAGCAAAATAAAGCCATGGAACGCTTATTTGCCTTCTATCTATGCATTCTGACACACCACCAATGTTTTCTGCTTCATTTTGGCTAATTTTACAAAGATGCTTATTTCTGGCGTGAACATGCAGTTCTACTCAAGAGTAAGCAACTAAGCGAAATAAAGCCATAGAACGTTTTTTTGCCTTCTATCTATGCATTCTGACACTCCAACAATGTTTTCTGCTTCATTCTGGCTCATTTTACAAAGATGCTTATTTCTGGCGTGAACATGCAGTTCTACTCAAGAGTAAGCAACTAAGCGAAATAAAGCCATGGAACGCTTATTTGCCTTCTATCTATGCATTCTGACACTCCACCAATGTGTTCTGCTTCCATTTGACTCATTTTACAAAGATGCTTTTTTCTGGAGTGAACATGCAGTTCTACTCAAGAGTAAGCAAGTAAGCGAAATAAAGCCATGGAACGCTTATTTGCCTTCTATCTATGCATTCTGACACTCCAACAATGTTTTCTGCTTCATTCTGGTTCATTTTACAAAGATGCTTATTTCTGGCGTGAACATGCAGTTCTACTCAAGAGTAAGCAACTAGGCGAAATAAAGCCATAGAACACTTATTTGCCTTCTATCTATGCATTCTGACACTCCACCAATGTTTTCTGCTTCAATTTGGCTCATTTTACAAAGATGCTTATTTCTGGCGTGAACATGCAGTTCTACTCAAGAGTAAGCAACTAAGCGAAATAAAGCCATAGAACGTTTTTTTGCCTTCTATCTATGCATTCTGACACTCCAACAATGTTTTCTGCTTCATTCTGGCTCATTTTACAAAGATGCTTATTTCTGGCGTGAACATGCAGTTCTACTCAAGAGTAAGCAACTAAGCGAAATAAAGCCATGGAACGCTTATTTGCCTTCTATCTATGCACTCTGACACTCCAACAATGTTTTCTGCTTCATTCTGGTTCATTTTACAAAGATGCTTATTTCTGGCGTGAACATGCAGTTCTACTCAAGAGTAAGCAACTAAGCGAAATAAAGCCATGGAACGCTTATTTGCCTTCTATCTCTGCATTCTGACACTCCACCAATGTGTTCTGCTTCCATTTGACTCATTTTACAAAGATGCTTTTTTCTGGAGTGAGCATGCAGTTCTACTCAAGAGTAAGCAAGTAAGCGAAATAAAGCCATGAAACGCTTATTTGCCTTCTATCTATGCATTCTGACACTCCAACAATGTTTTCTGCTTCATTCTGGTTCATTTTACAAAGATGCTTATTTCTGGCGTGAACATGCAGTTCTACTCAAGAGTAAGCAACTAGGCGAAATAAAGCCATAGAACGCTTATTTGCCTTCTATCTATGCATTCTGACACTCCACCAATGTTTTCTGCTTCAATTTGGCTCATTTTACAAAGATGCTTATTTCTGGCGTGAACATGCAGTTCTACTCAAGAGTAAGCAACTAAGCGAAATAAAGCCATAGAACGTTTTTTTGCCTTCTATCTATGCATTCTGACACTCCAACAATGTTTTCTGCTTCATTCTGGCTCATTTTACAAAGATGCTTATTTCTGGCGTGAACATGCAGTTCTACTCAAGAGTAAGCAACTAAGCGAAATAAAGCCATGGAACGCTTATTTGCCTTCTATCTATGCATTCTGACACTCCACCAATGTGTTCTGCTTCCATTTGACTCATTTTACAAAGATGCTTTTTTCTGGAGTGAACATGCAGTTCTACTCAAGAGTAAGCAAGTAAGCGAAATAAAGCCATGGAACGCTTATTTGCCTTTTATCTATGCATTCTGACACTCCAACAATGTTTTCTGCTTCATTCTGGTTCATTTTACAAAGATGCTTATTTCTGGCGTGAACATGCAGTTCTACTCAAGAGTAAGCAACTAGGCGAAATAAAGCCATAGAACGCTTATTTGCCTTCTATCTATGCATTCTGACACTCCACCAATGTTTTTTGCTTCAATTTGGCTCATTTTACAAAGATGCTTATTTCTGGAGTGAACATGCAGTTCTACTCAAGAGTAAGCAACTAAGCGAAATAAAGCCATGGAACGCTTATTTGCCTTCTATCTATGCATTCTGACACTCCAACAATGTTTTCTGCTTCAATTTGGGTCATTTCACAAAGGTGCTCATTTCTTGAGTGAATATGCAGTTCTACTCAAGAGTAAGCAACTAAGCAAAATAAAGCCATGGAACGCTTATTTGCCTTCTATCTATGCATTCTGACACTCCAACAATGTTTTCTGCTTCATTCTGGTTCATTTTACAAAGATGCTTATTTCTGACCTGAACATGCAGTTCTACTCAAGAGTAAGCAACTAGGCGAAATAAAGCCATAGAACGCTTATTTGCCTTCTATCTATGCATTCTGACACACCACCAATGTTTTCTGCTTCATTCTGGCTCATTTTACAAAGATGCTTATTTCTGGCGTGAACATGCAGTTCTACTCAAGAGTAAGCAACTAAGCGAAATAAAGCCATGGAACGCTTATTTGCCTTCTATCTATGCATTCTGACACTCCACCAATGTGTTCTGCTTCCATTTGACTCATTTTACAAAGATGCTTTTTTCTGGAGTGAACATGCAGTTCTACTCAAGAGTAAGCAACTAGGCGAAATAAAGCCATAGAACGCTTATTTGCCTTCTATCTATGCATTCTGACACTCCAACAATGTTTTCTGCTTCAATTTGGGTCATTTCACAAAGGTGCTCATTCCTTGAGTGATTATGCAGTTCTACTCAAGAGTAAGCAACTAAGCAAAATAAAGCCATGGAACGCTTATTTGCCTTCTATCTATGCATTCTGACACACCACCAATGTTTTCTGCTTCATTTTGGCTAATTTTACAAAGATGCTTATTTCTGGCGTGAACATGCAGTTCTACTCAAGAGTAAGCAACTAAGCGAAATAAAGCCATAGAACGTTTTTTTGCCTTCTATCTATGCATTCTGACACTCCAACAATGTTTTCTGCTTCATTCTGGCTCATTTTACAAAGATGCTTATTTCTGGCGTGAACATGCAGTTCTACTCAAGAGTAAGCAACTAAGCGAAATAAAGCCATGGAACGCTTATTTGCCTTCTATCTATGCATTCTGACACTCCACCAATGTGTTCTGCTTCCATTTGACTCATTTTACAAAGATGCTTTTTTCTGGAGTGAACATGCAGTTCTACTCAAGAGTAAGCAAGTAAGCGAAATAAAGCCATGGAACGCTTATTTGCCTTCTATCTATGCATTCTGACACTCCAACAATGTTTTCTGCTTCATTCTGGTTCATTTTACAAAGATGCTTATTTCTGGCGTGAACATGCAGTTCTACTCAAGAGTAAGCAACTAGGCGAAATAAAGCCATAGAACGCTTATTTGCCTTCTATCTATGCATTCTGACACTCCACCAATGTTTTCTGCTTCATTCTGGCTCATTTTACAAAGATGCTTATTTCTGGCGTGAACATGCAGTTCTACTCAAGAGTAAGCAACTAAGCGAAATAAAGCCATGGAACGCTTATTTCCCTTCTATCTATGCATTCTGACACTCCACCAATGTGTTCTGCTTCCATTTGACTCATTTTACAAAGATGCTTTTTTCTGGAGTGAACATGCAGTTCTACTCAAGAGTAAGCAAGTAAGCGAAATAAAGCCATAGAACGCTTATTTGCCTTCTATCTATGCATTCTGACACTCCAACAATGTTTTATGCTTCAATTTGGGTCATTTCACAAAGGTGCTCATTTCTTGAGTGAATATGCAGTTCTACTCAAGAGTAAGCAACTAAGCGAAATAAAGCCATGGAACGCTTATTTGCCTTCTATCTATGCATTCTGACACTCCAACAATGTTTTCTGCTTCAATTTGGGTCATTTCACAAAGGTGCTCATTTCTTGAGTGAATATGCAGTTCTACTCAAGAGTAAGCAACTAAGCGAAATAAAGCCATGGAACGCTTATTTGCCTTCTATCTATGCATTCTGACACACCACCAATGTTTTCTGCTTCATTTTGGCTAATTTTACAAAGATGCTTATTTCTGGCGTGAACATGCAGTTCTACTCAAGAGTAAGCAACTAAGCGAAATAAAGCCATAGAACGTTTTTTTGCCTTCTATCTATGCATTCTGACACTCCAACAATGTTTTCTGCTTCATTCTGGCTCATTTTACAAAGATGCTTATTTCTGGCGTGAACATGCAGTTCTACTCAAGAGTAAGCAACTAAGCGAAATAAAGCCATGGAACGCTTATTTGCCTTCTATCTATGCATTCTGACACTCCAACAATGTTTTCTGCTTCAATTTGGGTCATTTCACAAAGGTGCTCATTTCTTGAGTGAATATGCAGTTCTACTCAAGAGTAAGCAACTAAGCAAAATAAAGCCATGGAACGCTTATTTGCCTTCTATCTATGCATTCTGACACTCCAACAATGTTTTCTGCTTCATTCTGGTTCATTTTACAAAGATGCTTATTTCTGACCTGAACATGCAGTTCTACTCAAGAGTAAGCAACTAGGCGAAATAAAGCCATAGAACGCTTATTTGCCTTCTATCTATGCATTCTGACACACCACCAATGTTTTCTGCTTCATTCTGGCTCATTTTACAAAGATGCTTATTTCTGGCGTGAACATGCAGTTCTACTCAAGAGTAAGCAACTAAGCGAAATAAAGCCATGGAACGCTTATTTGCCTTCTATCTATGCATTCTGACACTCCACCAATGTGTTCTGCTTCCATTTGACTCATTTTACAAAGATGCTTTTTTCTGGAGTGAACATGCAGTTCTACTCAAGAGTAAGCAACTAGGCGAAATAAAGCCATAGAACGCTTATTTGCCTTCTATCTATGCATTCTGACACTCCACCAATGTTTTCTGCTTCAATTTGGGTCATTTCACAAAGGTGCTCATTCCTTGAGTGAATATGCAGTTCTACTCAAGAGTAAGCAACTAAGCAAAATAAAGCCATGGAACGCTTATTTGCCTTCAATCTATGCATTCTGACACACCACCAATGTTTTCTGCTTCATTTTGGCTAATTTTACAAAGATGCTTTTTTCTGGAGTGAACATGCAGTTCTACTCAAGAGTAAGCAAGTAAGCGAAATAAAGCCATGGAACGCTTATTTGCCTTCTATCTATGCATTCTGACACTCCAACAATGTTTTCTGCTTCATTCTGGCTCATTTTACAAAGATGCTTATTTCTGGCGTGAACATGCAGTTCTACTCAAGAGTAAGCAACTAAGCAAAATAAAGCCATGGAACGCTTATTTGCCTCCTATCTATGCATTCTGACACTCCACCAATGTGTTCTGCTTCCATTTGACTCATTTTACAAAGATGCTTTTTTCTGGAGTGAACATGCAGTTCTACTCAAGAGTTAGCAAGTAAGAGAAATAAAGCCATGGAACGCTTATTTGCCTTCTATCTATGCATTCTGACACTCCAACAATGTTTTCTGCTTCATTCTGCTTCATTTTACAAAGATGCTTATTTCTGGCGTGAACATGCAGTTCTACTCAAGAGTAAGCAACTAGGCGAAATAAAGCCATAGAACGCTTATTTGCCTTCTATCTATGCATTCTGACACTCCACCAATGTTTTCTGCTTCAATTTGGGTCATTTCACAAAGGTGCTCATTCCTTGAGTGAATATGCAGTTCTACTCAAGAGTAAGCAACTAAGCAAAATAAAGCCATGGAACGCTTATTTGCCTTCTATCTATGCATTCTGACACACCACCAATGTTTTCTGCTTCATTTTGGCTAATTTTACAAAGATGCTTTTTTCTGGAGTGAACATGCAGTTCTACTCAAGAGTAAGCAAGTAAGCGAAATAAAGCCATGGAACGCTTATTTGCCTTCTATCTATGCATTCTGACACTCCAACAATGTTTTCTGCTTCATTCTGGCTCATTTTACAAAGATGCTTATTTCTGGCGTGAACATGCAGTTCTACTCAAGAGTAAGCAACTAAGCAAAATAAAGCCATGGAACGCTTATTTGCCTCCTATCTATGCATTCTGACACTCCACCAATGTGTTCTGCTTCCATTTGACTCATTTTACAAAGATGCTTTTTTCTGGAGTGAACATGCAGTTATACTCAAGAGTTAGCAAGTAAGCGAAATAAAGCCATGGAACGCTTATTTGCCTTCTATCTATGCATTCTGACACTCCAACAATGTTTTCTGCTTCATTCTGCTTCATTTTACAAAGATGCTTATTTCTGGCGTGAACATGCAGTTCTACTCAAGAGTAAGCAACTAGGCGAAATAAAGCCATAGAACGCTTATTTGCCTTCTATCTATGCATTCTGACACTCCACCAATGTTTTCTGCTTCAATTTGGGTCATTTCACAAAGGTGCTCATTCCTTGAGTGAATATGCAGTTCTACTCAAGAGTAAGCAACTAAGCAAAATAAAGCCATGGAACGCTTATTTGCCTTCTATCTATGCATTCTGACACACCACCAATGTTTTCTGCTTCATTTTGGCTAATTTTACAAAGATGCTTATTTCTGGCGTGAACATGCAGTTCTACTCAAGAGTAAGCAACTAAGCGAAATAAAGCCATAGAACGTTTTTTTGCCTTCTATCTATGCATTCTGACACTCCAACAATGTTTTCTGCTTCATTCTGGCTCATTTTACAAAGATGCTTATTTCTGGCGTGAACATGCAGTTCTACTCAAGAGTAAGCAACTAAGCGAAATAAAGCCATGGAACGCTTATTTGCCTTCTATCTATGCATTCTGACACTCCACCAATGTGTTCTGCTTCCATTTGACTCATTTTACAAAGATGCTTTTTTCTGGAGTGAACATGCAGTTCTACTCAAGAGTAAGCAAGTAAGCGAAATAAAGCCATGGAACGCTTATTTGCCTTCTATCTATGCATTCTGACACTCCAACAATGTTTTCTGCTTCATTCTGGTTCATTTTACAAAGATGCTTATTTCTGGCGTGAACATGCAGTTCTACTCAAGAGTAAGCAACTAGGCGAAATAAAGCCATAGAACGCTTATTTGCCTTCTATCTATGCATTCTGACACTCCACCAATGTTTTCTGCTTCAATTTCGCTCATTTTACAAAGATGCTTATTTCTGGCGTGAACATGCAGTTCTACTCAAGAGTAAGCAACTAAGCGAAATAAAGCCATAGAACGTTTTTTTGCCTTCTATCTATGCATTCTGACACTCCAACAATGTTTTCTGCTTCATTCTGGCTCATTTTACAAAGATGCTTATTTCTGGCGTGAACATGCAGTTCTACTCAAGAGTAAGCAACTAAGCGAAATAAAGCCATGGAACGCTTATTTGCCTTCTATCTATGCACTCTGACACTCCAACAATGTTTTCTGCTTCATTCTGGTTCATTTTACAAAGATGCTTATTTCTGGCGTGAACATGCAGTTCTACTCAAGAGTAAGCAACTAAGCGAAATAAAGCCATGGAACGCTTATTTGCCTTCTATCTCTGCATTCTGACACTCCACCAATGTGTTCTGCTTCCATTTGACTCATTTTACAAAGATGCTTTTTTCTGGAGTGAACATGCAGTTCTACTCAAGAGTAAGCAAGTAAGCGAAATAAAGCCATGAAACGCTTATTTGCCTTCTATCTATGCATTCTGACACTCCAACAATGTTTTCTGCTTCATTCTGGTTCATTTTACAAAGATGCTTATTTCTGGCGTGAACATGCAGTTCTACTCAAGAGTAAGCAACTAGGCGAAATAAAGCCATAGAACGCTTATTTGCCTTCTATCTATGCATTCTGACACTCCACCAATGTTTTCTGCTTCAATTTGGCTCATTTTACAAAGATGCTTATTTCTGGCGTGAACATGCAGTTCTACTCAAGAGTAAGCAACTAAGCGAAATAAAGCCATAGAACGTTTTTTTGCCTTCTATCTATGCATTCTGACACTCCAACAATGTTTTCTGCTTCATTCTGGCTCATTTTACAAAGATGCTTATTTCTGGCGTGAACATGCAGTTCTACTCAAGAGTAAGCAACTAAGCGAAATAAAGCCATGGAACGCTTATTTGCCTTCTATCTATGCATTCTGACACTCCACCAATGTGTTCTGCTTCCATTTGACTCATTTTACAAAGATGCTTTTTTCTGGAGTGAACATGCAGTTCTACTCAAGAGTAAGCAAGTAAGCGAAATAAAGCCATGGAACGCTTATTTGCCTTTTATCTATGCATTCTGACACTCCAACAATGTTTTCTGCTTCATTCTGGTTCATTTTACAAAGATGCTTATTTCTGGCGTGAACATGCAGTTCTACTCAAGAGTAAGCAACTAGGCGAAATAAAGCCATAGAACGCTTATTTGCCTTCTATCTATGCATTCTGACACTCCACCAATGTTTTTTGCTTCAATTTGGCTCATTTTACAAAGATGCTTATTTCTGGAGTGAACATGCAGTTCTACTCAAGAGTAAGCAACTAAGCGAAATAAAGCCATGGAACGCTTATTTGCCTTCTATCTATGCATTCTGACACTCCAACAATGTTTTCTGCTTCAATTTGGGTCATTTCACAAAGGTGCTCATTTCTTGAGTGAATATGCAGTTCTACTCAAGAGTAAGCAACTAAGCAAAATAAAGCCATGGAACGCTTATTTGCCTTCTATCTATGCATTCTGACACTCCAACAATGTTTTCTGCTTCATTCTGGTTCATTTTACAAAGATGCTTATTTCTGACCTGAACATGCAGTTCTACTCAAGAGTAAGCAACTAGGCGAAATAAAGCCATAGAACGCTTATTTGCCTTCTATCTATGCATTCTGACACACCACCAATGTTTTCTGCTTCATTCTGGCTCATTTTACAAAGATGCTTATTTCTGGCGTGAACATGCAGTTCTACTCAAGAGTAAGCAACTAAGCGAAATAAAGCCATGGAACGCTTATTTGCCTTCTATCTATGCATTCTGACACTCCACCAATGTGTTCTGCTTCCATTTGACTCATTTTACAAAGATGCTTTTTTCTGGAGTGAACATGCAGTTCTACTCAAGAGTAAGCAACTAGGCGAAATAAAGCCATAGAACGCTTATTTGCCTTCTATCTATGCATTCTGACACTCCAACAATGTTTTCTGCTTCAATTTGGGTCATTTCACAAAGGTGCTCATTCCTTGAGTGATTATGCAGTTCTACTCAAGAGTAAGCAACTAAGCAAAATAAAGCCATGGAACGCTTATTTGCCTTCTATCTATGCATTCTGACACACCACCAATGTTTTCTGCTTCATTTTGGCTAATTTTACAAAGATGCTTATTTCTGGCGTGAACATGCAGTTCTACTCAAGAGTAAGCAACTAAGCGAAATAAAGCCATAGAACGTTTTTTTGCCTTCTATCTATGCATTCTGACACTCCAACAATGTTTTCTGCTTCATTCTGGCTCATTTTACAAAGATGCTTATTTCTGGCGTGAACATGCAGTTCTACTCAAGAGTAAGCAACTAAGCGAAATAAAGCCATGGAACGCTTATTTGCCTTCTATCTATGCATTCTGACACTCCACCAATGTGTTCTGCTTCCATTTGACTCATTTTACAAAGATGCTTTTTTCTGGAGTGAACATGCAGTTCTACTCAAGAGTAAGCAAGTAAGCGAAATAAAGCCATGGAACGCTTATTTGCCTTCTATCTATGCATTCTGACACTCCAACAATGTTTTCTGCTTCATTCTGGTTCATTTTACAAAGATGCTTATTTCTGGCGTGAACATGCAGTTCTACTCAAGAGTAAGCAACTAGGCGAAATAAAGCCATAGAACGCTTATTTGCCTTCTATCTATGCATTCTGACACTCCACCAATGTTTTCTGCTTCATTCTGGCTCATTTTACAAAGATGCTTATTTCTGGCGTGAACATGCAGTTCTACTCAAGAGTAAGCAACTAAGCGAAATAAAGCCATGGAACGCTTATTTGCCTTCTATCTATGCATTCTGACACTCCACCAATGTGTTCTGCTTCCATTTGACTCATTTTACAAAGATGCTTTTTTCTGGAGTGAACATGCAGTTCTACTCAAGAGTAAGCAAGTAAGCGAAATAAAGCCATAGAACGCTTATTTGCCTTCTATCTATGCATTCTGACACTCCAACAATGTTTTATGCTTCAATTTGGGTCATTTCACAAAGGTGCTCATTTCTTGAGTGAATATGCAGTTCTACTCAAGAGTAAGCAACTAAGCGAAATAAAGCCATGGAACGCTTATTTGCCTTCTATCTATGCATTCTGACACTCCAACAATGTTTTCTGCTTCAATTTGGGTCATTTCACAAAGGTGCTCATTTCTTGAGTGAATATGCAGTTCTACTCAAGAGTAAGCAACTAAGCGAAATAAAGCCATGGAACGCTTATTTGCCTTCTATCTATGCATTCTGACACACCACCAATGTTTTCTGCTTCATTTTGGCTAATTTTACAAAGATGCTTATTTCTGGCGTGAACATGCAGTTCTACTCAAGAGTAAGCAACTAAGCGAAATAAAGCCATAGAACGTTTTTTTGCCTTCTATCTATGCATTCTGACACTCCAACAATGTTTTCTGCTTCATTCTGGCTCATTTTACAAAGATGCTTATTTCTGGCGTGAACATGCAGTTCTACTCAAGAGTAAGCAACTAAGCGAAATAAAGCCATGGAACGCTTATTTGCCTTCTATCTATGCATTCTGACCCTCCACCAATGTGTTCTGCTTCCATTTGACTCATTTTACAAAGATGCTTATTTCTGGCGTGAACATGCAGTTCTACTCAAGAGTAAGCAACTAAGCAAAATAAAGCCATGGAACGCTTATTTGCCTTCTATCTATGCATTCTGACACTCCACCAATGTGTTCTGCTTCCATTTGACTCATTTTACAAAGATGCTTTTTTCTGGAGTGAACATGCAGTTCTACTCAAGAGTTAGCAAGTAAGCGAAATAAAGCCATGGAACGCTTATTTGCCTTCTATCTATGCATTCTGACACTCCAACAATGTTTTCTGTTTCATTCTGGTTCATTTTACAAAGATGCTTATTTCTGGCGTGAACATGCAGTTCTACTCAAGAGTAAGCAACTAGGCGAAATAAAGCCATAGAACGCTTATTTGCCTTCTATCTATGCATTCTGACACTCCAACAATGTTTTCTGCTTCAATTTGGGTCATTTCACAAAGGTGCTCATTCCTTGAGTGAATATGCAGTTCTACTCAAGAGTAAGCAACTAAGCGAAATAAAGCCATGGAACGCTTATTTGCCTTCTATCTATGCATTCTGACACACCACCAATGTTTTCTGCTTCATTTTGGCTAATTTTACAAAGATGCTCATTTCTTGAGTGAACATGCAGTTCTACTCAAGAGTAAGCAACTAAGCGAAATAAAGCCATAGAACGTTTTGTTGCCTTCTATCTATGCATTCTGACACTCCAACAATGTTTTCTGCTTCAATTTGGCTCATTTCACAAAGGTGCTCATTTCTGGCGTGAACATGCAGTTCTACTCAAGAGTAAGCAACTAAGCGAAATAAAGCCATGGAACGCTTATTTGCCTTCTATCTATGCATTCTGACACTCCAACAATGTGTTCTGCTTCAATTTGATTCATTTTACAAAGATGCTTATTTCTGGGGTGAACATGCAGTTCTACTCTGGAGTAAGCAACTAAGCGAAATAAAGCCATGGAACGCTTATTTGCCTTCTATCTATGAATTCTGACACTCCACCAATGTGTTCTGCTTCAATTTGACTCATTTTACAAAGATGCTTATTTCTGGAGTGAACATGCAGTTCTACTCAAGAGTAAGCAACTAAGCGAAATAAAGCCATGGAACGCTTATTTGCCTTCTATCTATGCATTCTGACACTCCAACAATGTTTTATGCTTCAATTTGGGTCATTTCACAAAGGTGCTCATTTCTTGAGTGAATATGCAGTTCTACTCAAGAGTAAGCAACTAAGCGAAATAAAGCCATGGAACGCTTATTTGCCTTCTATCTATGCATTCTGACACTCCAACAATGTTTTATGCTTCAATTTGGGTCATTTCACAAAGGTGCTCATTTCTTGAGTGAATATGCAGTTCTACTCAAGAGTAAGCAACTAAGCGAAATAAAGCCATGGAACGCTTATTTGCCTTCTATCTATGCATTCTGACACACCACCAATGTTTTCTGCTTCATTTTGGCTAATTTTACAAAGATGCTTATTTCTGGCGTGAACATGCAGTTCTACTCAAGAGTAAGCAACTAAGCGAAATAAAGCCATAGAACGTTTTTTTGCCTTCTATCTATGCATTCTGACACTCCAACAATGTTTTCTGCTTCATTCTGGCTCATTTTACAAAGATGCTTATTTCTGGCGTGAACATGCAGTTCTACTCAAGAGTAAGCAACTAAGCGAAATAAAGCCATGGAACGCTTATTTGCCTTCTATCTATGCATTCTGACCCTCCACCAATGTGTTCTGCTTCCATTTGACTCATTTTACAAAGATGCTTTTTTCTGGAGTGAACATGCAGTTCTACTCAAGAGTAAGCAAGTAAGCGAAATAAAGCCATGGAACGCTTATTTGCATTCTGACACTCCAACAATGTTTTCTGCTTCATTCTGGTTCATTTTACAAAGATGCTTATTTCTGGCGTGAACATGCAGTTCTACTCAAGAGTAAGCAACTAGGCGAAATAAAGCCATAGAACGCTTATTTGCCTTCTATCTATGCATTCTGACACTCCAACAATGTTTTATGCTTCAATTTGGGTCATTTCACAAAGGTGCTCATTTCTTGAGTGAATATGCAGTTCTACTCAAGAGTAAGCAACTAAGCGAAATAAAGCCATAGAACGCTTATTTGCCTTCTATCTATGCATTCTGACACTCCAACAATGTTTTATGCTTCAATTTGGGTCATTTCACAAAGGTGCTCATTTCTTGAGTGAATATGCAGTTCTACTCAAGAGTAAGCAACTAAGCGAAATAAAGCCATGGAACGCTTATTTGCCTTCTATCTATGCATTCTGACACTCCAACAATGTTTTCTGCTTCAATTTGGGTCATTTCACAAAGGTGCTCATTTCTTGAGTGAATATGCAGTTCTACTCAAGAGTAAGCAACTAAGCGAAATAAAGCCATAGAACGTTTTTTTGCCTTCTATCTATGCATTCTGACACTCCAACAATGTTTTCTGCTTCATTCTGGCTCATTTTACAAAGATGCTTATTTCTGGCGTGAACATGCAGTTCTACTCAAGAGTAAGCAACTAAGCAAAATAAAGCCATGGAACGCTTATTTGCCTTCTATCTATGCATTCTGACACTCCACCAATGTGTTCTGCTTCCATTTGACTCATTTTACAAAGATGCTTTTTTCTGGAGTGAACATGCAGTTCTACTCAAGAGTTAGCAAGTAAGCGAAATAAAGCCATGGAACGCTTATTTGCCTTCTATCTATGCATTCTGACACTCCAACAATGTTTTCTGCTTCATTCTGGTTCATTTTACAAAGATGCTTATTTCTGGCGTGAACATGCAGTTCTACTCAAGAGTAAGCAACTAGGCGAAATAAAGCCATAGAACGCTTATTTGCCTTCTATCTATGCATTCTGACACTCCAACAATGTTTTATGCTTCAATTTGGGTCATTTCACAAAGGTGCTCATTTCTTGAGTGAATATGCAGTTCTACTCAAGAGTAAGCAACTAAGCGAAATAAAGCCATAGAACGCTTATTTGCCTTCTATCTATGCATTCTGACACTCCAACAATGTTTTATGCTTCAATTTGGGTCATTTCACAAAGGTGCTCATTTCTTGAGTGAATATGCAGTTCTACTCAAGAGTAAGCAACTAAGCGAAATAAAGCCATGGAACGCTTATTTGCCTTCTATCTATGCATTCTGACACTCCAACAATGTTTTCTGCTTCAATTTGGGTCATTTCACAAAGGTGCTCATTTCTTGAGTGAATATGCAGTTCTACTCAAGAGTAAGCAACTAAGCGAAATAAAGCCATGGAACGCTTATTTGCCTTCTATCTATGCATTCTGACACACCACCAATGTTTTCTGCTTCATTTTGGCTAATTTTACAAAGATGCTTATTTCTGGCGTGAACATGCAGTTCTACTCAAGAGTAAGCAACTAAGCGAAATAAAGCCATAGAACGTTTTTTTGCCTTCTATCTATGCATTCTGACACTCCAACAATGTTTTCTGCTTCATTCTGGCTCATTTTACAAAGATGCTTATTTCTGGCGTGAACATGCAGTTCTACTCAAGAGTAAGCAACTAAGCGAAATAAAGCCATGGAACGCTTATTTGCCTTCTATCTATGCATTCTGACCCTCCACCAATGTGTTCTGCTTCCATTTGACTCATTTTACAAAGATGCTTTTTTCTGGAGTGAACATGCAGTTCTACTCAAGAGTAAGCAAGTAAGCGAAATAAAGCCATGGAACGCTTATTTGCCTTCTATCTATGCATTCTGACACTCCAACAATGTTTTCTGCTTCATTCTGGTTCATTTTACAAAGATGCTTATTTCTGGCGTGAACATGCAGTTCTACTCAAGAGTAAGCAACTAGGCGAAATAAAGCCATAGAACGCTTATTTGCCTTCTATCTATGCATTCTGACACTCCACCAATGTTTTCTGCTTCAATTTGGCTCATTTTACAAAGATGCTTATTTCTGGCGTGAACATGCAGTTCTACTCAAGAGTAAGCAACTAAGCGAAATAAAGCCATAGAACGTTTTTTTGCCTTCTATCTATGCATTCTGACACTCCAACAATGTTTTCTGCTTCATTCTGGCTCATTTTACAAAGATGCTTATTTCTGGCGTGAATATGCAGTTCTACTCAAGAGTAAGCAACTAAGCGAAATAAAGCCATGGAACGCTTATTTGCCTTCTATCTATGCATTCTGACACTCCAACAATGTTTTCTGCTTCAATTTGGGTCATTTCACAAAGGTGCTCATTTCTTGAGTGAATATGCAGTTCTACTCAAGAGTAAGCAACTAAGCGAAATAAAGCCATAGAACGTTTTTTTGCCTTCTATCTATGCATTCTGACACTCCAACAATGTTTTCTGCTTCATTCTGGCTCATTTTACAAAGATGCTTATTTCTGGCGTGAACATGCAGTTCTACTCAAGAGTAAGCAAATAAGCAAAATAAAGCCATGGAACGCTTATTTGCCTTCTATCTATGCATTCTGACACTCCACCAATGTGTTCTGCTTCAATTTGACTCATTTTACAAAGATGCTTTTTTCTGGAGTGAACATGCAGTTCTACTCAAGAGTTAGCAAGTAAGCGAAATAAAGCCATGGAACCCTTATTTGCCTTCTATCTATGCATTCTGACACTCCAACAATGTTTTCTGCTTCATTCTGGTTCATTTTACAAAGATGCTTATTTCTGGCGTGAACATGCAGTTCTACTCAAGAGTAAGCAACTAGGCGAAATAAAGCCATAGAACGCTTATTTGCCTTCTATCTATGCATTCTGACACTCCACCAATGTTTTCTGCTTCAATTTGGGTCATTTCACAAAGATGCTTTTTTCTGGAGTGAACATGCAGTTCTACTCAAGAGTTAGCAAGTAAGCGAAATAAAGCCATGGAACGCTTATTTGCCTTTTATCTATGCATTCTGACACTCCAACAATGTTTTCTGCTTCATTCTGGTTCATTTTACAAAGATGCTTATTTCTGGCGTGAACATGCAGTTCTACTCAAGAGTAAGCAACTAGGCGAAATAAAGCCATAGAACGCTTATTTGCCTTCTATCTATGCATTCTGACACTCCACCAATGTTTTCTGCTTCAATTTGGGTCATTTCACAAAGGTGCTCATTCCTTGAGTGAATATGCAGTTCTACTCAAGAGTAAGCAACTAAGCAAAATAGAGCCATGGAACGCTTATTTGCCTTCTATCTATGCATTCTGACACACCACCAATGTTTTCTGCTTCATTTTGGCTAATTTTACAAAGATGCTTATTTCTGGCGTGAACATGCAGTTCTACTCAAGAGTAAGCAACTAAGCGAAATAAAGCCATAGAACGTTTTTTTGCCTTCTATCTATGCATTCTGACACTCCAACAATGTTTTCTGCTTCATTCTGGCTCATTTTACAAAGATGCTTATTTCTGGCGTGAACATGCAGTTCTACTCAAGAGTAAACAACTAAGCGAAATAAAGCCATGGAACGCTTATTTGCCTTCTATCTATGCATTCTGACACTCCACCAATGTGTTCTGCTTCCATTTGACTCATTTTACAAAGATGCTTTTTTCTGGAGTGAACATGCAGTTCTATTCAAGAGTAAGCAAGTAAGCGAAATAAAGCCATGGAACGCTTATTTGCCTTCTATCTATGCATTCTGACACTCCAACAATGTTTTCTGCTTCATTCTGGTTCATTTTACAAAGATGCTTATTTCTGGCGTGAACATGCAGTTCTACTCAAGAGTAAGCAACTAGGCGAAATAAAGCCATAGAACGCTTATTTGCCTTCTATCTATGCATTCTGACACTCCACCAATGTTTTCTGCTTCAATTAGGGTCATTTCACAAAGGTGCTCATTCCTTGAGTGAACATGCAGTTCTTCTCAAGAGTAAGCAACTAAGCGAAATAAAGCCATAGAACGTTTTTTTGCCTTCTATCTATGCATTCTGACACTCCAACAATGTTTTCTGCTTCAATTTGGCTCATTTCACAAAGGTGCTCATTTCTGGGGTGAACATGCAGTTCTACTCAGGAGTAAGCAACTAAGCGAAATAAAGCCATGGAACGCTTATTTGCCTTCTATCTATGCATTCTGACACTCCACCAATGTTTTCTGCTTCAATTTGGGTCATTTCACAAAGGTGCTCATTTCTTGAGTGAATATGCAGTTCTACTCAAGAGTAAGCAACTAGGCGAAATAAAGCCATAGAATGCTTATTTGCCTTCTATCTATGCATTCTGACACTCCACCAATGTTTTCTGCTTCAATTTGGCTCATTTTACAAAGATGCTTATTTCTGGAGTGAACATGCAGTTCTACTCAAGAGTAAGCAACTAAGCGAAATAAAGCCATAGAACGTTTTTTTGCCTTCTATCTATGCATTCTGACACTCCAACAATGTTTTCTGCTTCATTCTGGCTCATTTTACAAAGATGCTTATTTCTGGCGTGAACATGCAGTTCTACTCAAGAGTAAGCAACTAAGCGAAATAAAGCCATGGAACGCTTATTTGCCTTCTATCTATGCATTCTGACACTCCACCAATGTGTTCTGCTTCCATTTGACTCATTTTACAAAGATGCTTTTTTCTGGAGTGAACATGCAGTTCTACTCAAGAGTTAGCAAGTAAGCGAAATAAAGCCATGGAACGCTTATTTGCCTTCTATCTATGCATTCTGACACTCCAACAATGTTTTCTGCTTCATTCTGGTTCATTTTACAAAGATGCTTATTTCTGGCGTGAACATGCAGTTCTACTCAAGAGTAAGCAACTAAGCGAAATAAAGCCATGGAACGCTTATTTGCCTTCTATCTATGCACTCTGACACTCCAACAATGTTTTCTGCTTCATTCTGGTTCATTTTACAAAGATGCTTATTTCTGGCGTGAACATGCAGTTCTACTCAAGAGTAAGCAACTAGGCGAAATAAAGCCATAGAACGCTTATTTGCCTTCTATCTATGCATTCTGACACTCCACCAATGTTTTCTGCTTCAATTTGGGTCATTTCACAAAGGTGCTCATTCCTTGAGTGAATATGCAGTTCTACTCAAGAGTAAGCAACTAAGCAAAATAAAGCCATGGAACGCTTATTTGCCTTCAATCTATGCATTCTGACACACCACCAATGTTTTCTGCTTCATTTTGGCTAATTTTACAAAGATGCTTTTTTCTGGAGTGAACATGCAGTTCTACTCAAGAGTAAGCAAGTAAGCGAAATAAAGCCATGGAACGCTTATTTGCCTTCTATCTATGCATTCTGACACTCCAACAATGTTTTCTGCTTCATTCTGGCTCATTTTACAAAGATGCTTATTTCTGGCGTGAACATGCAGTTCTACTCAAGAGTAAGCAACTAAGCAAAATAAAGCCATGGAACGCTTATTTGCCTCCTATCTATGCATTCTGACACTCCACCAATGTGTTCTGCTTCCATTTGACTCATTTTACAAAGATGCTTTTTTCTGGAGTGAACATGCAGTTCTACTCAAGAGTTAGCAAGTAAGCGAAATAAAGCCATGGAACGCTTATTTGCCTTCTATCTATGCATTCTGACACTCCAACAATGTTTTCTGCTTCATTCTGCTTCATTTTACAAAGATGCTTATTTCTGGCGTGAACATGCAGTTCTACTCAAGAGTAAGCAACTAGGCGAAATAAAGCCATAGAACGCTTATTTGCCTTCTATCTATGCATTCTGACACTCCACCAATGTTTTCTGCTTCAATTTGGGTCATTTCACAAAGGTGCTCATTCCTTGAGTGAATATGCAGTTCTACTCAAGAGTAAGCAACTAAGCAAAATAAAGCCATGGAACGCTTATTTGCCATCTATCTATGCATTCTGACACACCACCAATGTTTTCTGCTTCATTTTGGCTAATTTTACAAAGATGCTTTTTTCTGGAGTGAACATGCAGTTCTACTCAAGAGTAAGCAAGTAAGCGAAATAAAGCCATGGAACGCTTATTTGCCTTCTATCTATGCATTCTGACACTCCAACAATGTTTTCTGCTTCATTCTGGCTCATTTTACAAAGATGCTTATTTCTGGCGTGAACATGCAGTTCTACTCAAGAGTAAGCAACTAAGCAAAATAAAGCCATGGAACGCTTATTTGCCTCCTATCTATGCATTCTGACACTCCACCAATGTGTTCTGCTTCCATTTGACTCATTTTACAAAGATGCTTTTTTCTGGAGTGAACATGCAGTTCTACTCAAGAGTTAGCAAGTAAGCGAAATAAAGCCATGGAACGCTTATTTGCCTTCTATCTATGCATTCTGACACTCCAACAATGTTTTCTGCTTCATTCTGCTTCATTTTACAAAGATGCTTATTTCTGGCGTGAACATGCAGTTCTACTCAAGAGTAAGCAACTAGGCGAAATAAAGCCATAGAACGCTTATTTGCCTTCTATCTATGCATTCTGACACTCCACCAATGTTTTCTGCTTCAATTTGGGTCATTTCACAAAGGTGCTCATTCCTTGAGTGAATATGCAGTTCTACTCAAGAGTAAGCAACTAAGCAAAATAAAGCCATGGAACGCTTATTTGCCTTCTATCTATGCATTCTGACACACCACCAATGTTTTCTGCTTCATTTTGGCTAATTTTACAAAGATGCTTATTTCTGGCGTGAACATGCAGTTCTACTCAAGAGTAAGCAACTAAGCGAAATAAAGCCATAGAACGTTTTTTTGCCTTCTATCTATGCATTCTGACACTGCAACAATGTTTTCTGCTTCATTCTGGCTCATTTTACAAAGATGCTTATTTCTGGCGTGAACATGCAGTTCTACTCAAGAGTAAGCAACTAAGCGAAATAAAGCCATGGAACGCTTATTTGCCTTCTATCTATGCATTCTGACACTCCACCAATGTGTTCTGCTTCCATTTGACTCATTTTACAAAGATGCTTTTTTCTGGAGTGAACATGCAGTTCTACTCAAGAGTAAGCAAGTAAGCGAAATAAAGCCATGGAACGCTTATTTGCCTTCTATCTATGCATTCTGACACTCCAACAATGTTTTCTGCTTCATTCTGGTTCATTTTACAAAGATGCTTATTTCTGGCGTGAACATGCAGTTCTACTCAAGAGTAAGCAACTAGGCGAAATAAAGCCATAGAACGCTTATTTGCCTTCTATCTATGCATTCTGACACTCCACCAATGTTTTCTGCTTCAATTTGGCTCATTTTACAAAGATGCTTATTTCTGGCGTGAACATGCAGTTCTACTCAAGAGTAAGCAACTAAGCGAAATAAAGCCATAGAACGTTTTTTTGCCTTCTATCTATGCATTCTGACACTCCAACAATGTTTTCTGCTTCATTCTGGCTCATTTTACAAAGATGCTTATTTCTGGCGTGAACATGCAGTTCTACTCAAGCGTAAGCAACTAAGCGAAATAAAGCCATGGAACGCTTATTTGCCTTCTATCTATGCACTCTGACACTCCAACAATGTTTTCTGCTTCATTCTGGTTCATTTTACAAAGATGCTTATTTCTGGCGTGAACATGCAGTTCTACTCAAGAGTAAGCAACTAAGCGAAATAAAGCCATGGAACGCTTATTTGCCTTCTATCTCTGCATTCTGACACTCCACCAATGTGTTCTGCTTCCATTTGACTCATTTTACAAAGATGCTTTTTTCTGGAGTGAACATGCAGTTCTACTCAAGAGTAAGCAAGTAAGCGAAATAAAGCCATGAAACGCTTATTTGCCTTCTATCTATGCATTCTGACACTCCAACAATGTTTTCTGCTTCATTCTGGTTCATTTTACAAAGATGCTTATTTCTGGCGTGAACATGCAGTTCTACTCAAGAGTAAGCAACTAGGCGAAATAAAGCCATAGAACGCTTATTTGCCTTCTATCTATGCATTCTGACACTCCACCAATGTTTTCTGCTTCAATTTGGCTCATTTTACAAAGATGCTTATTTCTGGCGTGAACATGCAGTTCTACTCAAGAGTAAGCAACTAGGCGAAATAAAGCCATAGAACGCTTATTTGCCTTCTATCTATGCATTCTGACACTCCACCAATGTTTTCTGCTTCAATTTGGGTCATTTCACAAAGGTGCTCATTCCTTGAGTGAATATGCAGTTCTACTCAAGAGTAAGCAACTAAGCAAAATAAAGCCATGGAACGCTTATTTGCCTTCTATCTATGCATTCTGACACACCACCAATGTTTTCTGCTTCATTTTGGCTAATTTTACAAAGATGCTTTTTTCTGGAGTGAACATGCAGTTCTACTCAAGAGTAAGCAAGTAAGCGAAATAAAGCCATGGAACGCTTATTTGCCTTCTATCTATGCATTCTGACACTCCAACAATGTTTTCTGCTTCATTCTGGCTCATTTTACAAAGATGCTTATTTCTGGCGTGAACATGCAGTTCTACTCAAGAGTAAGCAACTAAGCAAAATAAAGCCATGGAACGCTTATTTGCCTCCTATCTATGCATTCTGACACTCCACCAATGTGTTCTGCTTCCATTTGACTCATTTTACAAAGATGCTTTTTTCTGGAGTGAACATGCAGTTCTACTCAAGAGTTAGCAAGTAAGCGAAATAAAGCCATGGAACGCTTATTTGCCTTCTATCTATGCATTCTGACACTCCAACAATGTTTTCTGCTTCATTCTGCTTCATTTTACAAAGATGCTTATTTCTGGCGTGAACATGCAGTTCTACTCAAGAGTAAGCAACTAGGCGAAATAAAGCCATAGAACGCTTATTTGCCTTCTATCTATGCATTCTGACACTCCACCAATGTTTTCTGCTTCAATTTGGGTCATTTCACAAAGGTGCTCATTCCTTGAGTGAATATGCAGTTCTACTCAAGAGTAAGCAACTAAGCAAAATAAAGCCATGGAACGCTTATTTGCCTTCTATCTATGCATTCTGACACACCACCAATGTTTTCTGCTTCATTTTGGCTAATTTTACAAAGATGCTTATTTCTGGCGTGAACATGCAGTTCTACTCAAGAGTAAGCAACTAAGCGAAATAAAGCCATAGAACGTTTTTTTGCCTTCTATCTATGCATTCTGACACTCCAACAATGTTTTCTGCTTCATTCTGGCTCATTTTACAAAGATGCTTATTTCTGGCGTGAACATGCAGTTCTACTCAAGAGTAAGCAACTAAGCGAAATAAAGCCATGGAACGCTTATTTGCCTTCTATCTATGCATTCTGACACTCCACCAATGTGTTCTGCTTCCATTTGACTCATTTTACAAAGATGCTTTTTTCTGGAGTGAACATGCAGTTCTACTCAAGAGTAAGCAAGTAAGCGAAATAAAGCCATGGAACGCTTATTTGCCTTCTATCTATGCATTCTGACACTCCAACAATGTTTTCTGCTTCATTCTGGTTCATTTTACAAAGATGCTTATTTCTGGCGTGAACATGCAGTTCTACTCAAGAGTAAGCAACTAGGCGAAATAAAGCCATAGAACGCTTATTTGCCTTCTATCTATGCATTCTGACACTCCACCAATGTTTTCTGCTTCAATTTGGCTCATTTTACAAAGATGCTTATTTCTGGCGTGAACATGCAGTTCTACTCAAGAGTAAGCAACTAAGCGAAATAAAGCCACAGAACGTTTTTTTGCCTTCTATCTATGCATTCTGACACTCCAACAATGTTTTCTGCTTCATTCTGGCTCATTTTACAAAGATGCTTATTTCTGGCGTGAACATGCAGTTCTACTCAAGCGTAAGCAACTAAGCGAAATAAAGCCATGGAACGCTTATTTGCCTTCTATCTATGCACTCTGACACTCCAACAATGTTTTCTGCTTCATTCTGGTTCATTTTACAAAGATGCTTATTTCTGGCGTGAACATGCAGTTCTACTCAAGAGTAAGCAACTAAGCGAAATAAAGCCATGGAACGCTTATTTGCCTTCTATCTCTGCATTCTGACACTCCACCAATGTGTTCTGCTTCCATTTGACTCATTTTACAAAGATGCTTTTTTCTGGAGTGAACATGCAGTTCTACTCAAGAGTAAGCAAGTAAGCGAAATAAAGCCATGAAACGCTTATTTGCCTTCTATCTATGCATTCTGACACTCCAACAATGTTTTCTGCTTCATTCTGGTTCATTTTACAAAGATGCTTATTTCTGGCGTGAACATGCAGTTCTACTCAAGAGTAAGCAACTAGGCGAAATAAAGCCATAGAACGCTTATTTGCCTTCTATCTATGCATTCTGACACTCCACCAATGTTTTCTGCTTCAATTTGGCTCATTTTACAAAGATGCTTATTTCTGGCGTGAACATGCAGTTCTACTCAAGAGTAAGCAACTAAGCGAAATAAAGCCATAGAACGTTTTTTTGCCTTCTATCTATGCATTCTGACACTCCAACAATGTTTTCTGCTTCATTCTGGCTCATTTTACAAAGATGCTTATTTCTGGCGTGAACATGCAGTTCTACTCAAGAGTAAGCAACTAAGCGAAATAAAGCCATGGAACGCTTATTTGCCTTCTATCTATGCATTCTGACACTCCACCAATGTGTTCTGCTTCCATTTGACTCATTTTACAAAGATGCTTTTTTCTGGAGTGAACATGCAGTTCTACTCAAGAGTAAGCAAGTAAGCGAAATAAAGCCATGGAACGCTTATTTGCCTTCTATCTATGCATTCTGACACTCCAACAATGTTTTATGCTTCAATTTGGGTCATTTCACAAAGGTGCTCATTTCTTGAGTGAATATGCAGTTCTACTCAAGAGTAAGCAACTAAGCGAAATAAAGCCATAGAACGCTTATTTGCCTTCTATCTATGCATTCTGACACTCCAACAATGTTTTATGCTTCAATTTGGGTCATTTCACAAAGGTGCTCATTTCTTGAGTGAATATGCAGTTCTACTCAAGAGTAAGCAACTAAGCGAAATAAAGCCATGGAACGCTTATTTGCCTTCTATCTATGCATTCTGACACTCCAACAATGTTTTCTGCTTCAATTTGGGTCATTTCACAAAGGTGCTCATTTCTTGAGTGAATATGCAGTTCTACTCAAGAGTAAGCAACTAAGCGAAATAAAGCCATGGAACGCTTATTTGCCTTCTATCTATGCATTCTGACACACCACCAATGTTTTCTGCTTCATTTTGGCTAATTTTACAAAGATGCTTATTTCTGGCGTGAACATGCAGTTCTACTCAAGAGTAAGCAACTAAGCGAAATAAAGCCATAGAACGTTTTTTTGCCTTCTATCTATGCATTCTGACACTCCAACAATGTTTTCTGCTTCATTCTGGCTCATTTTACAAAGATGCTTATTTCTGGCGTGAACATGCAGTTCTACTCAAGAGTAAGCAACTAAGCGAAATAAAGCCATGGAATGCTTATTTGCCTTCTATCTATGCATTCTGACCCTCCACCAATGTGTTCTGCTTCCATTTGACTCATTTTACAAAGATGCTTTTTTCTGGAGTGAACATGCAGTTCTACTCAAGAGTAAGCAAGTAAGCGAAATAAAGCCATGGAACGCTTATTTGCCTTCTATCTATGCATTCTGACACTCCAACAATGTTTTCTGCTTCATTCTGGTTCATTTTACAAAGATGCTTATTTCTGGCGTGAACATGCAGTTCTACTCAAGAGTAAGCAACTAGGCGAAATAAAGCCATAGAACGCTTATTTGCCTTCTATCTATGCATTCTGACACTCCACCAATGTTTTCTGCTTCAATTTGGCTCATTTTACAAAGATGCTTATTTCTGGCGTGAACATGCAGTTCTACTCAAGAGTAAGCAACTAAGCGAAATAAAGCCATAGAACGTTTTTTTGCCTTCTATCTATGCATTCTGACACTCCAACAATGTTTTCTGCTTCATTCTGGCTCATTTTACAAAGATGCTTATTTCTGGCGTGAATATGCAGTTCTACTCAAGAGTAAGCAACTAAGCGAAATAAAGCCATGGAACGCTTATTTGCCTTCTATCTATGCATTCTGACACTCCAACAATGTTTTCTGCTTCAATTTGGGTCATTTCACAAAGGTGCTCATTTCTTGAGTGAATATGCAGTTCTACTCAAGAGTAAGCAACTAAGCGAAATAAAGCCATAGAACGTTTTTTTGCCTTCTATCTATGCATTCTGACACTCCAACAATGTTTTCTGCTTCATTCTGGCTCATTTTACAAAGATGCTTATTTCTGGCGTGAACATGCAGTTCTACTCAAGAGTAAGCAAATAAGCAAAATAAAGCCATGGAACGCTTATTTGCCTTCTATCTATGCATTCTGACACTCCACCAATGTGTTCTGCTTCAATTTGACTCATTTTACAAAGATGCTTTTTTCTGGAGTGAACATGCAGTTCTACTCAAGAGTTAGCAAGTAAGCGAAATAAAGCCATGGAACCCTTATTTGCCTTCTATCTATGCATTCTGACACTCCAACAATGTTTTCTGCTTCATTCTGGTTCATTTTACAAAGATGCTTATTTCTGGCGTGAACATGCAGTTCTACTCAAGAGTAAGCAACTAGGCGAAATAAAGCCATAGAACGCTTATTTGCCTTCTATCTATGCATTCTGACACTCCACCAATGTTTTCTGCTTCAATTTGGGTCATTTCACAAAGATGCTTTTTTCTGGAGTGAACATGCAGTTCTACTCAAGAGTTAGCAAGTAAGCGAAATAAAGCCATGGAACGCTTATTTGCCTTCTATCTATGCATTCTGACACTCCAACAATGTTTTCTGCTTCATTCTGGTTCATTTTACAAAGATGCTTATTTCTGGCGTGAACATGCAGTTCTACTCAAGAGTAAGCAACTAGGCGAAATAAAGCCATAGAACGCTTATTTGCCTTCTATCTATGCATTCTGACACTCCACCAATGTTTTCTGCTTCAATTTGGGTCATTTCACAAAGGTGCTCATTCCTTGAGTGAATATGCAGTTCTACTCAAGAGTAAGCAACTAAGCAAAATAGAGCCATGGAACGCTTATTTGCCTTCTATCTATGCATTCTGACACACCACCAATGTTTTCTGCTTCATTTTGGCTAATTTTACAAAGATGCTTATTTCTGGCGTGAACATGCAGTTCTACTCAAGAGTAAGCAACTAAGCGAAATAAAGCCATAGAACGTTTTTTTGCCTTCTATCTATGCATTCTGACACTCCAACAATGTTTTCTGCTTCATTCTGGCTCATTTTACAAAGATGCTTATTTCTGGCGTGAACATGCAGTTCTACTCAAGAGTAAACAACTAAGCGAAATAAAGCCATGGAACGCTTATTTGCCTTCTATCTATGCATTCTGACACTCCACCAATGTGTTCTGCTTCCATTTGACTCATTTTACAAAGATGCTTTTTTCTGGAGTGAACATGCAGTTCTATTCAAGAGTAAGCAAGTAAGCGAAATAAAGCCATGGAACGCTTATTTGCCTTCTATCTATGCATTCTGACACTCCAACAATGTTTTCTGCTTCATTCTGGTTCATTTTACAAAGATGCTTATTTCTGGCGTGAACATGCAGTTCTACTCAAGAGTAAGCAACTAGGCGAAATAAAGCCATAGAACGCTTATTTGCCTTCTATCTATGCATTCTGACACTCCACCAATGTTTTCTGCTTCAATTAGGGTCATTTCACAAAGGTGCTCATTCCTTGAGTGAACATGCAGTTCTTCTCAAGAGTAAGCAACTAAGCGAAATAAAGCCATAGAACGTTTTTTTGCCTTCTATCTATGCATTCTGACACTCCAACAATGTTTTCTGCTTCAATTTGGCTCATTTCACAAAGGTGCTCATTTCTGGGGTGAACATGCAGTTCTACTCAGGAGTAAGCAACTAAGCGAAATAAAGCCATGGAACGCTTATTTGCCTTCTATCTATGCATTCTGACACTCCACCAATGTTTTCTGCTTCAATTTGGGTCATTTCACAAAGGTGCTCATTTCTTGAGTGAATATGCAGTTCTACTCAAGAGTAAGCAACTAGGCGAAATAAAGCCATAGAATGCTTATTTGCCTTCTATCTATGCATTCTGACACTCCACCAATGTTTTCTGCTTCAATTTGGCTCATTTTACAAAGATGCTTATTTCTGGAGTGAACATGCAGTTCTACTCAAGAGTAAGCAACTAAGCGAAATAAAGCCATAGAACGTTTTTTTGCCTTCTATCTATGCATTCTGACACTCCAACAATGTTTTCTGCTTCATTCTGGCTCATTTTACAAAGATGCTTATTTCTGGCGTGAACATGCAGTTCTACTCAAGAGTAAGCAACTAAGCGAAATAAAGCCATGGAACGCTTATTTGCCTTCTATCTATGCATTCTGACACTCCACCAATGTGTTCTGCTTCCATTTGACTCATTTTACAAAGATGCTTTTTTCTGGAGTGAACATGCAGTTCTACTCAAGAGTTAGCAAGTAAGCGAAATAAAGCCATGGAACGCTTATTTGCCTTCTATCTATGCATTCTGACACTCCAACAATGTTTTCTGCTTCATTCTGGTTCATTTTACAAAGATGCTTATTTCTGGCGTGAACATGCAGTTCTACTCAAGAGTAAGCAACTAAGCGAAATAAAGCCATGGAACGCTTATTTGCCTTCTATCTATGCACTCTGACACTCCAACAATGTTTTCTGCTTCATTCTGGTTCATTTTACAAAGATGCTTATTTCTGGCGTGAACATGCAGTTCTACTCAAGAGTAAGCAACTAGGCGAAATAAAGCCATAGAACGCTTATTTGCCTTCTATCTATGCATTCTGACACTCCACCAATGTTTTCTGCTTCAATTTGGGTCATTTCACAAAGGTGCTCATTCCTTGAGTGAATATGCAGTTCTACTCAAGAGTAAGCAACTAAGCAAAATAAAGCCATGGAACGCTTATTTGCCTTCAATCTATGCATTCTGACACACCACCAATGTTTTCTGCTTCATTTTGGCTAATTTTACAAAGATGCTTTTTTCTGGAGTGAACATGCAGTTCTACTCAAGAGTAAGCAAGTAAGCGAAATAAAGCCATGGAACGCTTATTTGCCTTCTATCTATGCATTCTGACACTCCAACAATGTTTTCTGCTTCATTCTGGCTCATTTTACAAAGATGCTTATTTCTGGCGTGAACATGCAGTTCTACTCAAGAGTAAGCAACTAAGCAAAATAAAGCCATGGAACGCTTATTTGCCTCCTATCTATGCATTCTGACACTCCACCAATGTGTTCTGCTTCCATTTGACTCATTTTACAAAGATGCTTTTTTCTGGAGTGAACATGCAGTTCTACTCAAGAGTTAGCAAGTAAGCGAAATAAAGCCATGGAACGCTTATTTGCCTTCTATCTATGCATTCTGACACTCCAACAATGTTTTCTGCTTCATTCTGCTTCATTTTACAAAGATGCTTATTTCTGGCGTGAACATGCAGTTCTACTCAAGAGTAAGCAACTAGGCGAAATAAAGCCATAGAACGCTTATTTGCCTTCTATCTATGCATTCTGACACTCCACCAATGTTTTCTGCTTCAATTTGGGTCATTTCACAAAGGTGCTCATTCCTTGAGTGAATATGCAGTTCTACTCAAGAGTAAGCAACTAAGCAAAATAAAGCCATGGAACGCTTATTTGCCATCTATCTATGCATTCTGACACACCACCAATGTTTTCTGCTTCATTTTGGCTAATTTTACAAAGATGCTTTTTTCTGGAGTGAACATGCAGTTCTACTCAAGAGTAAGCAAGTAAGCGAAATAAAGCCATGGAACGCTTATTTGCCTTCTATCTATGCATTCTGACACTCCAACAATGTTTTCTGCTTCATTCTGGCTCATTTTACAAAGATGCTTATTTCTGGCGTGAACATGCAGTTCTACTCAAGAGTAAGCAACTAAGCAAAATAAAGCCATGGAACGCTTATTTGCCTCCTATCTATGCATTCTGACACTCCACCAATGTGTTCTGCTTCCATTTGACTCATTTTACAAAGATGCTTTTTTCTGGAGTGAACATGCAGTTCTACTCAAGAGTTAGCAAGTAAGCGAAATAAAGCCATGGAACGCTTATTTGCCTTCTATCTATGCATTCTGACACTCCAACAATGTTTTCTGCTTCATTCTGCTTCATTTTACAAAGATGCTTATTTCTGGCGTGAACATGCAGTTCTACTCAAGAGTAAGCAACTAGGCGAAATAAAGCCATAGAACGCTTATTTGCCTTCTATCTATGCATTCTGACACTCCACCAATGTTTTCTGCTTCAATTTGGGTCATTTCACAAAGGTGCTCATTCCTTGAGTGAATATGCAGTTCTACTCAAGAGTAAGCAACTAAGCAAAATAAAGCCATGGAACGCTTATTTGCCTTCTATCTATGCATTCTGACACACCACCAATGTTTTCTGCTTCATTTTGGCTAATTTTACAAAGATGCTTATTTCTGGCGTGAACATGCAGTTCTACTCAAGAGTAAGCAACTAAGCGAAATAAAGCCATAGAACGTTTTTTTGCCTTCTATCTATGCATTCTGACACTGCAACAATGTTTTCTGCTTCATTCTGGCTCATTTTACAAAGATGCTTATTTCTGGCGTGAACATGCAGTTCTACTCAAGAGTAAGCAACTAAGCGAAATAAAGCCATGGAACGCTTATTTGCCTTCTATCTATGCATTCTGACACTCCACCAATGTGTTCTGCTTCCATTTGACTCATTTTACAAAGATGCTTTTTTCTGGAGTGAACATGCAGTTCTACTCAAGAGTAAGCAAGTAAGCGAAATAAAGCCATGGAACGCTTATTTGCCTTCTATCTATGCATTCTGACACTCCAACAATGTTTTCTGCTTCATTCTGGTTCATTTTACAAAGATGCTTATTTCTGGCGTGAACATGCAGTTCTACTCAAGAGTAAGCAACTAGGCGAAATAAAGCCATAGAACGCTTATTTGCCTTCTATCTATGCATTCTGACACTCCACCAATGTTTTCTGCTTCAATTTGGCTCATTTTACAAAGATGCTTATTTCTGGCGTGAACATGCAGTTCTACTCAAGAGTAAGCAACTAAGCGAAATAAAGCCATAGAACGTTTTTTTGCCTTCTATCTATGCATTCTGACACTCCAACAATGTTTTCTGCTTCATTCTGGCTCATTTTACAAAGATGCTTATTTCTGGCGTGAACATGCAGTTCTACTCAAGCGTAAGCAACTAAGCGAAATAAAGCCATGGAACGCTTATTTGCCTTCTATCTATGCACTCTGACACTCCAACAATGTTTTCTGCTTCATTCTGGTTCATTTTACAAAGATGCTTATTTCTGGCGTGAACATGCAGTTCTACTCAAGAGTAAGCAACTAAGCGAAATAAAGCCATGGAACGCTTATTTGCCTTCTATCTCTGCATTCTGACACTCCACCAATGTGTTCTGCTTCCATTTGACTCATTTTACAAAGATGCTTTTTTCTGGAGTGAACATGCAGTTCTACTCAAGAGTAAGCAAGTAAGCGAAATAAAGCCATGAAACGCTTATTTGCCTTCTATCTATGCATTCTGACACTCCAACAATGTTTTCTGCTTCATTCTGGTTCATTTTACAAAGATGCTTATTTCTGGCGTGAACATGCAGTTCTACTCAAGAGTAAGCAACTAGGCGAAATAAAGCCATAGAACGCTTATTTGCCTTCTATCTATGCATTCTGACACTCCACCAATGTTTTCTGCTTCAATTTGGCTCATTTTACAAAGATGCTTATTTCTGGCGTGAACATGCAGTTCTACTCAAGAGTAAGCAACTAGGCGAAATAAAGCCATAGAACGCTTATTTGCCTTCTATCTATGCATTCTGACACTCCACCAATGTTTTCTGCTTCAATTTGGGTCATTTCACAAAGGTGCTCATTCCTTGAGTGAATATGCAGTTCTACTCAAGAGTAAGCAACTAAGCAAAATAAAGCCATGGAACGCTTATTTGCCTTCTATCTATGCATTCTGACACACCACCAATGTTTTCTGCTTCATTTTGGCTAATTTTACAAAGATGCTTTTTTCTGGAGTGAACATGCAGTTCTACTCAAGAGTAAGCAAGTAAGCGAAATAAAGCCATGGAACGCTTATTTGCCTTCTATCTATGCATTCTGACACTCCAACAATGTTTTCTGCTTCATTCTGGCTCATTTTACAAAGATGCTTATTTCTGGCGTGAACATGCAGTTCTACTCAAGAGTAAGCAACTAAGCAAAATAAAGCCATGGAACGCTTATTTGCCTCCTATCTATGCATTCTGACACTCCACCAATGTGTTCTGCTTCCATTTGACTCATTTTACAAAGATGCTTTTTTCTGGAGTGAACATGCAGTTCTACTCAAGAGTTAGCAAGTAAGCGAAATAAAGCCATGGAACGCTTATTTGCCTTCTATCTATGCATTCTGACACTCCAACAATGTTTTCTGCTTCATTCTGCTTCATTTTACAAAGATGCTTATTTCTGGCGTGAACATGCAGTTCTACTCAAGAGTAAGCAACTAGGCGAAATAAAGCCATAGAACGCTTATTTGCCTTCTATCTATGCATTCTGACACTCCACCAATGTTTTCTGCTTCAATTTGGGTCATTTCACAAAGGTGCTCATTCCTTGAGTGAATATGCAGTTCTACTCAAGAGTAAGCAACTAAGCAAAATAAAGCCATGGAACGCTTATTTGCCTTCTATCTATGCATTCTGACACACCACCAATGTTTTCTGCTTCATTTTGGCTAATTTTACAAAGATGCTTATTTCTGGCGTGAACATGCAGTTCTACTCAAGAGTAAGCAACTAAGCGAAATAAAGCCATAGAACGTTTTTTTGCCTTCTATCTATGCATTCTGACACTCCAACAATGTTTTCTGCTTCATTCTGGCTCATTTTACAAAGATGCTTATTTCTGGCGTGAACATGCAGTTCTACTCAAGAGTAAGCAACTAAGCGAAATAAAGCCATGGAACGCTTATTTGCCTTCTATCTATGCATTCTGACACTCCACCAATGTGTTCTGCTTCCATTTGACTCATTTTACAAAGATGCTTTTTTCTGGAGTGAACATGCAGTTCTACTCAAGAGTAAGCAAGTAAGCGAAATAAAGCCATGGAACGCTTATTTGCCTTCTATCTATGCATTCTGACACTCCAACAATGTTTTCTGCTTCATTCTGGTTCATTTTACAAAGATGCTTATTTCTGGCGTGAACATGCAGTTCTACTCAAGAGTAAGCAACTAGGCGAAATAAAGCCATAGAACGCTTATTTGCCTTCTATCTATGCATTCTGACACTCCACCAATGTTTTCTGCTTCAATTTGGCTCATTTTACAAAGATGCTTATTTCTGGCGTGAACATGCAGTTCTACTCAAGAGTAAGCAACTAAGCGAAATAAAGCCACAGAACGTTTTTTTGCCTTCTATCTATGCATTCTGACACTCCAACAATGTTTTCTGCTTCATTCTGGCTCATTTTACAAAGATGCTTATTTCTGGCGTGAACATGCAGTTCTACTCAAGCGTAAGCAACTAAGCGAAATAAAGCCATGGAACGCTTATTTGCCTTCTATCTATGCACTCTGACACTCCAACAATGTTTTCTGCTTCATTCTGGTTCATTTTACAAAGATGCTTATTTCTGGCGTGAACATGCAGTTCTACTCAAGAGTAAGCAACTAAGCGAAATAAAGCCATGGAACGCTTATTTGCCTTCTATCTCTGCATTCTGACACTCCACCAATGTGTTCTGCTTCCATTTGACTCATTTTACAAAGATGCTTTTTTCTGGAGTGAACATGCAGTTCTACTCAAGAGTAAGCAAGTAAGCGAAATAAAGCCATGAAACGCTTATTTGCCTTCTATCTATGCATTCTGACACTCCAACAATGTTTTCTGCTTCATTCTGGTTCATTTTACAAAGATGCTTATTTCTGGCGTGAACATGCAGTTCTACTCAAGAGTAAGCAACTAGGCGAAATAAAGCCATAGAACGCTTATTTGCCTTCTATCTATGCATTCTGACACTCCACCAATGTTTTCTGCTTCAATTTGGCTCATTTTACAAAGATGCTTATTTCTGGCGTGAACATGCAGTTCTACTCAAGAGTAAGCAACTAAGCGAAATAAAGCCATAGAACGTTTTTTTGCCTTCTATCTATGCATTCTGACACTCCAACAATGTTTTCTGCTTCATTCTGGCTCATTTTACAAAGATGCTTATTTCTGGCGTGAACATGCAGTTCTACTCAAGAGTAAGCAACTAAGCGAAATAAAGCCATGGAACGCTTATTTGCCTTCTATCTATGCATTCTGACACTCCACCAATGTGTTCTGCTTCCATTTGACTCATTTTACAAAGATGCTTTTTTCTGGAGTGAACATGCAGTTCTACTCAAGAGTAAGCAAGTAAGCGAAATAAAGCCATGGAACGCTTATTTGCCTTTTATCTATGCATTCTGACACTCCAACAATGTTTTCTGCTTCATTCTGGTTCATTTTACAAAGATGCTTATTTCTGGCGTGAACATGCAGTTCTACTCAAGAGTAAGCAACTAGGCGAAATAAAGCCATAGAACGCTTATTTGCCTTCTATCTATGCATTCTGACACTCCACCAATGTTTTTTGCTTCAATTTGGCTCATTTTACAAAGATGCTTATTTCTGGAGTGAACATGCAGTTCTACTCAAGAGTAAGCAACTAAGCGAAATAAAGCCATGGAACGCTTATTTGCCTTCTATCTATGCATTCTGACACTCCAACAATGTTTTCTGCTTCAATTTGGGTCATTTCACAAAGGTGCTCATTTCTTGAGTGAATATGCAGTTCTACTCAAGAG
>NW_026801975.1:0-77000 GCF_963506605.1 Zootoca vivipara | reverse complement strand
CTTATTTGCCTTCTATCTATGCATTGTGACACACCACCAATGTGTTCTGCTTCCATTTGACTCATTTTACAAAGATGCTTTTTTCTGGAGTGAACATGCATTTCTACTCAAGAGTTAGCAAGTAAGCGAAATAAAGCCATGGAACGCTTATTTGCCTTCTATCTATGCATTCTGACACTCCAACAATGTTTTCTGCTTCATTCTGGTTCATTTTACAAAGATGCTTATTTCTGGCGTAAACATGCAGTTCTACTCAAGAGTAAGCAACTAGGCGAAATAAAGCCATAGAACGCTTATTTGCCTTCTATCTATGCATTCTGACACTCCACCAATGTTTTCTGCTTCAATTTGGCTCATTTTACAAAGATGCTTATTTCTGGAGTGAACATGCAGTTCTACTCAAGAGTAAGCAACTAAGCGAAATAAAGCCATGGAACGCTTATTTGCCTTCTATCTATGCATTCTGACACTCCAACAATGTTTTCTGCTTCAATTTGGGTCATTTCACAAAGGTGCTCATTTCTTGAGTGAATATGCAGTTCTACTCAAGAGTAAGCAACTAAGCAAAAAAAAGCCATGGAACGCTTATTTGCCTTCTATCTATGCATTCTGACACACCACCAATGTTTTCTGCTTCATTTTGGCTAATTTTACAAAGATGCTTATTTCTGGCGTGAACATGCAGTTCTACTCAAGAGTAAGCAACTAAGCGAAATAAAGCCATGGAACGCTTATTTGCCTTCTATCTATGCATTCTGACAATCCACCAATGTGTTCTGCTTCATTCTGGCTCATTTTACAAAGATGCTTATTTCTGGCGTGAACATGCAGTTCTACTCAGGAGTAAGCAACTAAGCGAAATAAAGCCATGGAACGCTTATTTGCCTTCTATCTATGAATTCTGACACTCCACCAATGTGTTCTGCTTCAATTTGGGTCATTTCACAAAGGTGCTCATTTCTTGAGTGAATATGCAGTTCTACTCAAGAGTAAGCAACTAAGCGAAATAAAGCCATGGAACGCTTATTTGCCTTCTATCTATGCATTCTGACACTCCACCAATGTGTTCTGCTTCAATTTGGGTCATTTCACAAAGGTGCTCATTTCTTGAGTGAATATGCAGTTCTACTCAAGAGTAAGCAACTAAGCGAAATAAAGCCATGGAACGCTTATTTGCCTTCTATCTATGCATTGTGACACACCACCAATGTTTTCTGCTTCATTTTGGCTAATTTTACAAAGATGCTTATTTCTTGAGTGAATATGCAGTTCTACTCAAGAGTAAGCAACTAAGCGAAATAAAGCCATGGAACCCTTATTTGCCTTCTATCCATGCATTGTGACACACCACCAATGTTTTCTGCTTCATTTTGGCTAATTTTACAAAGATGCTTATTTCTGGCGTGAACATGCAGTTCTACTCAAGAGTAAGCAACTAAGCGAAATAAAGCCATAGAACGTTTTTTTGCCTTCTATCTATGCATTCTGACACTCCAACAATGTTTTTTGCTTCATTCTGGCTCATTTTACAAAGATGCTTATTTCTGGCGTGAACATGCAGTTCTACTCAAGAGTAAGCAACTAAGCGAAATAAAGCCATGGAACGCTTATTTGCCTTCTATCTATGCATTCTGACCCTCCACCAATGTGTTCTGCTTCCATTTGACTCATTTTACAAAGATGCTTTTTTCTGGAGTGAACATGCAGTTCTACTCAAGAGTTAGCAAGTAAGCGAAATAAAGCCATGGAACGCTTATTTGCCTTCTATCTATGCATTCTGACACTCCAACAATGTTTTCTGCTTCATTCTGGTTCATTTTACAAAGATGCTTATTTCTGGCGTAAACATGCAGTTCTACTCAAGAGTAAGCAACTAGGCGAAATAAAGCCATAGAACGCTTATTTGCCTTCTATCTATGCATTCTGACACTCCACCAATGTTTTCTGCTTCAATTTGGCTCATTTTACAAAGATGCTTATTTCTGGAGTGAACATGCAGTTCTACTCACGAGTAAGCAACTAAGCGAAATAAAGCCATGGAACGCTTATTTGCCTTCTATCTATGCATTCTGACACTCCAACAATGTTTTCTGCTTCAATTTGGGTCATTTCACAAAGGTGCTCATTCCTTGAGTGAATATGCAGTTCTACTCAAGAGTAAGCAACTAAGCAAAATAAAGCCATGGAACGCTTATTTGCCTTCTATCTATGCATTCTGACACTCCACCAATGTGTTCTGCTTCCATTTGACTCATTTTACAAAGAGGCTTTTTTCTGGAGTGAACATGCAGTTCTACTCAAGAGTAAGCAAGTAAGCGAAATAAAGCCATGGAACGCTTATTTGCCTTCTATCTATGCATTCTGACACTCCAACAATGTTTTCTGCTTCATTCTGGCTCATTTTACAAAGATGCTTATTTCTGGCGTGAACATGCAGTTCTACTCAAGAGTAAGCAACTAAGCGAAATAAAGCCATGGAACGCTTATTTGCCTTCTATCTATGCATTCTGACACTCCACCAATGTGTTCTGCTTCCATTTGACTCATTTTACAAAGATGCTTATTTCTGGCGTGAACATGCAGTTCTACTCAAGAGTAAGCAACTAGGCGAAATAAAGCCATAGAACGCTTATTTGCCTTCTATCTATGCATTCTGACACTCCGCCAATGTTTTCTGCTTCAATTTGGCTCATTTTACAAAGATGCTTATTTCTGGCGTGAACATGCAGTTCTACTCAAGAGTAAGCAACTAAGCGAAATAAAGCCATAGAACGCTTATTTGCCTTCTATCTATGCATTCTGACACTCCAACAATGTGTTCTGCTTCAATTTGACTCATTTTACAAAGATGCTTATTTCTGGGGTGAACATGCAGTTCTACTCAGGAGTAAGCAACTAAGCGAAATAAAGCCATGGAACGCTTATTTGCCTTCTATCTATGAATTCTGACACTCCACCAATGTGTTCTGCTTCAATTTGACTCATTTTACAAAGATGCTTATTTCTGGAGTGAACATGCAGTTCTACTCAAGAGTAAGCAACTAAGCGAAATAAAGCCATGGAACGCTTATTTGCCTTCTATCTATGCATTCTGACACTCCAACAATGTTTTATGCTTCAATTTGGCTCATTTTACAAAGATGCTTATTTCTGGCATGAATATGCAGTTCTACTCAAGAGTAGGCAACTAAGCGAAATAAAGCCATGGAACGCTTATTTGCCTACTATCTATGCATTCTGACACTCCAACAATGTTTTCTGCTTCAATTTGGGTCATTTCACAAAGGTGCTCATTTCTTGAGTGAATATGCAGTTCTACTCAAGAGTAAGCAACTAAGCGAAATAAAGCCATGGAACGCTTATTTGCCTTCTATCTATGCATTGTGACACACCACCAGTGTTTTCTGCTTCATTTTGGCTAATTTTACAAAGATGCTTATTTCTGGCGTGAACATGCAGTTCTACTCAAGAGTAAGCAACTAAGCGAAATAAAGCCATAGAACGTTTTTTTGCCTTCTATCTATGCATTCTGACACTCCAACAATGTTTTCTGCTTCATTCTGGCTCATTTTACAAAGATGCTTATTTCTGGCGTGAACATGCAGTTCTACTCAAGAGTAAGCAACTAAGCGAAATAAAGCCATGGAACGCTTATTTGCCTTCTATCTATGCATTCTGACCCTCCAACAATGTTTTCTGCTTCATTCTGGTTCATTTTACAAAGATGCTTATTTCTGGCGTGAACATGCAGTTCTACTCAAGAGTAAGCAACTAGGCGAAATAAAGCCATAGAACGCTTATTTGCCTTCTATCTATGCATTCTGACACTCCAACAATGTTTTCTGCTTCAATTTGGGTCATTTCACAAAGGTGCTCATTCCTTGAGTGAATATGCAGTTCTACTCAAGAGTAAGCAACTAAGCAAAATAAAGCCATGGAACGCTTATTTGCCTTTTATTTATGCATTCTGACACACCACCAATGTTTTCTGCTTCATTTTGGCTAATTTTACAAAGATGCTTATTTCTGGCGTGAACATGCAGTTCTACTCAAGAGTAAGCAACTAAGCGAAATAAAGCCATAGAACGTTTTTTTGCCTTCTATCTATGCATTCTGACACTCCAACAATGTTTTCTGCTTCATTCTGGCTCATTTTACAAAGATGCTTATTTCTGGCGTGAACATGCAGTTCTACTCAAGAGTAAGCAACTAAGCGAAATAAAGCCATGGAACGCTTATTTGCCTTCTACCTATGCATTCTGACACTCCACCAATGTGTTCCGCTTCCATTTGACTCATTTTACAAAGATGCTTTTTTCTGGAGTGAACATGCAGTTCTACTCAAGAGTAAGCAAGTAAGCGAAATAAAGCCATGGAACGCTTATTTGCCTTCTATCTATGTATTCTGACACTCCAACAATGTTTTCTGCTTCATTCTGGTTCATTTTACAAAGATGCTTATTTCTGGCGTGAACATGCAGTTCTACTCAAGAGTAAGCAACTAGGCGAAATAAAGCCATAGAACGCTTATTTGCCTTCTATCTATGCATTCTGACACTCCGCCAATGTTTTCTGCTTCAATTTGGCTCATTTTACAAAGATGCTTATTTCTGGCGTGAACATGCAGTTCTACTCAAGAGTAAGCAACTAAGCGAAATAAAGCCATAGAACGTTTTTTTGCCTTCTATCTATGCATTCTGACACTCCAACAATGTTTTCTGCTTCATTCTGGCTCATTTTACAAAGATGCTTATTTCTGGCGTGAACATGCAGTTCTACTCAAGAGTAAGCAACTAAGCGAAATAAAGCCATGGAACGCTTATTTGCCTTCTATCTATGCATTCTGACACTCCAACAATGTTTTCTGCTTAATTCTGGTTCATTTTACAAAGATGCTTATTTCTGGCGTGAACATGCAGTTCTACTCAAGAGTAAGCAACTAGGCGAAATAAAGCCATAGAACGCTTATTTGCCTTCTATCTATGCATTCTGACACTCCACCAATGTTTTTTGCTTCAATTTGGCTCATTTTACAAAGATGCTTATTTCTGGAGTGAACATGCAGTTCTACTCAAGAGTAAGCAACTAAGCGAAATAAAGCCATGGAACGCTTATTTGCCTTCTATCTATGCATTCTGACACTCCAACAATGTTTTCTGCTTCAATTTGGCTCATTTCACAAAGGTGCTTATTTCTGGCGTGAACATGCAGTTCTACTCAAGAGTAAGCAACTAAGCGAAATAAAGCCATGGAACGCTTATTTGCCTTCTATCTATGCATTCTGACACTCCACCAATGTGTTCTGCTTCATTCTGGTTCATTTTACAAAGATGCTTATTTCTGGCGTGAACATGCAGTTCTACTCAAGAGTAAGCAACTAGGCGAAATAAAGCCATAGAACGCTTATTTGCCTTCTATCTATGCATTCTGACACTCCGCCAATGTTTTCTGCTTAAATTTGGCTCATTTTACAAAGATGCTTATTTCTGGCGTGAACATGCAGTTCTACTCAAGAGTAAGCAACTAAGCGAAATAAAGCCATGGAACGCTTATTTGCCTTCTATCTATGCATTCTGACACTCCAAATATGTTTTCTGCTTCAATTTGGGTCATTTTATAAAGATGCTTATTTCTGGCGTGAACATGCAGTTCTACTCAAGAGTAAGCAACTAAGCGAAATAAAGCCATGGAACGCTTATTTGCCTTCTATCTATGCATTCTGACACTCCAACAATGTTTTCTGCTTCATTCTGGTTCATTTTACAAAGATGCTTATTTCTGGCGTGAACATGCAGTTCTACTCAAGAGTAAGCAACTAGGCGAAATAAAGCCATAGAACGCTTATTTGCCTTCTATCTATGCATTCTGACACTCCGCCAATGTTTTCTGCTTCAATTTGGCTCATTTTACAAAGATGCTTATTTCTGGCGTGAACATGCAGTTCTACTCAAGAGTAAGCAACTAAGCGAAATAAAGCCATAGAACGCTTATTTGCCTTCTATCTATGCATTCTGACACTCCAACAATGTGTTCTGCTTCAATTTGACTCATTTTACAAAGATGCTTATTTCTGGAGTGAACATGCAGTTCTACTCAAGAGTAAGCAACTAAGCGAAATAAAGCCATGGAACGCTTATTTGCCTTCTATCTATGCATTCTGACACTCCAACAATGTTTTATGCTTCAATTTGGGTCATTTCACAAAGGTGCTCATTTCTTGAGTGAATATGCAGTTCTACTCAAGAGTAAGCAACTAGGCGAAATAAAGCCATGGAACGCTTATTTGCCTTCTATCTATGCATTCTGACACTCCAACAATGTTTTCTGCTTCAATTTGGGTCATTTCACAAAGGTGCTCATTTCTTGAGTGAATATGCAGTTCTATTCAAGAGTAAGCAACTAAGCGAAATAAAGCCATGGAACGCTTATTTGCCTTCTATCTATGCATTGTGACACACCACCAATGTTTTCGGCTTCATTCTGGCTCATTTTACAAAGATGCTTATTTCTGGCGTGAACATGCAGTTCTACTCAAGAGTAAGCAACTAAGCGAAATAAAGCCATGGAACGCTTATTTGCCTTCTATCTATGCATTCTGACCCTCCAACAATGTTTTCTGCTTCATTCTGGTTCATTTTACAAAGATGCTTATTTCTGGCGTGAACATGCAGTTCTACTCAAGAGTAAGCAACTAGGCGAAATAAAGCCATAGAACGCTTATTTGCCTTCTATCTATGCATTCTGACACTCCAACAATGTTTTCTGCTTCAATTTGGGTCATTTCACAAAGGTGCTCATTCCTTGAGTGAATATGCAGTTCTACTCAAGAGTAAGCAACTAAGCAAAATAAAGCCATGGAACGCTTATTTGCCTTCTATCTATGCATTCTGACGCACCACCAATGTTTTCTGCTTCATTTTGGCTAATTTTACAAAGATGCTTATTTCTGGCGTGAACATGCAGTTCTACTCAAGAGTAAGCAACTAAGCGAAATAAAGCCATGGAACGCTTATTTGCCTTCTATCTATGCATTCTGACACTCCAAATATGTTTTCTGCTTCAATTTGGGTCATTTTATAAAGATGCTTATTTCTGGCGTGAACATGCAGTTCTACTCAAGAGTAAGCAACTAAGCGAAATAAAGCCATGGAACGCTTATTTGCCTTCTATCTATGCATTCTGACACTCCAACAATGTTTTCTGCTTCATTCTGGTTCATTTTACAAAGATGCTTATTTCTGGCGTGAACATGCAGTTCTACTCAAGAGTAAGCAACTAGGCGAAATAAAGCCATAGAACGCTTATTTGCCTTCTATCTATGCATTCTGACACTCCGCCAATGTTTTCTGCTTCAATTTGGCTCATTTTACAAAGATGCTTATTTCTGGCGTGAACATGCAGTTCTACTCAAGAGTAAGCAACTAAGCGAAATAAAGCCATAGAACGCTTATTTGCCTTCTATCTATGCATTCTGACACTCCAACAATGTGTTCTGCTTCAATTTGACTCATTTTACAAAGATGCTTATTTCTGGAGTGAACATGCAGTTCTACTCAAGAGTAAGCAACTAAGCGAAATAAAGCCATGGAACGCTTATTTGCCTTCTATCTATGCATTCTGACACTCCAACAATGTTTTATGCTTCAATTTGGGTCATTTCACAAAGGTGCTCATTTCTTGAGTGAATATGCAGTTCTACTCAAGAGTAAGCAACTAAGCGAAATAAAGCCATGGAACGCTTATTTGCCTTCTATCTATGCATTCTGACACTCCAACAATGTTTTCTGCTTCAATTTGGGTCATTTCACAAAGGTGCTCATTTCTTGAGTGAATATGCAGTTCTATTCAAGAGTAAGCAACTAAGCGAAATAAAGCCATGGAACGCTTATTTGCCTTCTATCTATGCATTGTGACACACCACCAATGTTTTCGGCTTCATTCTGGCTCATTTTACAAAGATGCTTATTTCTGGCGTGAACATGCAGTTCTACTCAAGAGTAAGCAACTAAGCGAAATAAAGCCATGGAACGCTTATTTGCCTTCTATCTATGCATTCTGACCCTCCAACAATGTTTTCTGCTTCATTCTGGTTCATTTTACAAAGATGCTTATTTCTGGCGTGAACATGCAGTTCTACTCAAGAGTAAGCAACTAGGCGAAATAAAGCCATAGAACGCTTATTTGCCTTCTATCTATGCATTCTGACACTCCAACAATGTTTTCTGCTTCAATTTGGGTCATTTCACAAAGGTGCTCATTCCTTGAGTGAATATGCAGTTCTACTCAAGAGTAAGCAACTAAGCAAAATAAAGCCATGGAACGCTTATTTGCCTTCTATCTATGCATTCTGACGCACCACCAATGTTTTCTGCTTCATTTTGGCTAATTTTACAAAGATGCTTATTTCTGGCGTGAACATGCAGTTCTACTCAAGAGTAAGCAACTAAGCGAAATAAAGCCATGGAGCGCTTATTTGCCTTCTATCTATGCATTCTGACACTCCACCAATGTGTTCTGCTTCATTCTGGTTCATTTTACAAAGATGCTTATTTCTGGCGTGAACATGCATTTCTACTCAAGAGTAAGCAACTAGGCGAAATAAAGCCATAGAACGCTTATTTGCCTTCTATCTATGCATTCTGACACTCCACCAATGTTTTTTGCTTCAATTTGGCTCATTTTACAAAGATGCTTATTTCTGGAGTGAACATGCAGTTCTACTCAAGAGTAAGCAACTAAGCGAAATAAAGCCATGGAACGCTTATTTGCCTTCTATCTATGCATTCTGACACTCCAACAATGTTTTCTGCTTCAATTTGGCTCATTTCACAAAGGTGCTCATTTCTTGAATGAATATGCAGTTCTACTCAAGAATAAGCAACTAAGCGAAATAAAGCCATGGAACGCTTATTTGCCTTCTATCTATGCATTCTGACACTCCAACAATGTTTTCTGCTTCATTCTGGTTCATTTTACAAAGATGCTTATTTCTGGCGTGAACATGCAGTTCTACTCAAGAGTAAGCAACTAGGCGAAATAAAGCCATAGAACGCTTATTTGCCTTCTATCTATGCATTCTGACACTCCACCAATGTTTTCTGCTTCAATTTGGCTCATTTTACAAAGATGCTTATTTCTGGAGTGAACATGCAGTTCTACTCAAGAGTAAGCAACTAAGCGAAATAAAGCCATGGAACGCTTATTTGCCTTCTATCTATGCATTCTGACACTCCAACAATGTTTTCTGCTTCAATTTGGCTCATTTCACAAAGGTGCTCATTTCTTGAGTGAATATGCAGTTCTACTCAAGAATAAGCAACTAAGCGAAATAAAGCCATGGAACGCTTATTTGCCTTCTATCTATGCATTCTGACACTCCAACAATGTTTTCTGCTTCATTCTGGTTCATTTTACAAAGATGCTTATTTCTGGCGTGAACATGCAGTTCTACTCAAGAGTAAGCAACTAGGCGAAATAAAGCCATAGAACGCTTATTTGCCTTCTATCTATGCATTCTGACACTCCGCCAATGTTTTCTGCTTCAATTTGGCTCATTTTACAAAGATGCTTATTTCTGGCGTGAACATGCAGTTCTACTCAAGAGTAAGCAACTAAGCGAAATAAAGCCATAGAACGCTTATTTGCCTTCTATCTATGCATTCTGACACTCCAACAATGTGTTCTGCTTCAATTTGACTCATTTTACAAAGATGCTTATTTCTGGAGTGAACATGCAGTTCTACTCAAGAGTAAGCAACTAAGCGAAATAAAGCCATGGAACGCTTATTTGCCTTCTATCTATGCATTCTGACACTCCAACAATGTTTTATGCTTCAATTTGGGTCATTTCACAAAGGTGCTCATTTCTTGAGTGAATATGCAGTTCTACTCAAGAGTAAGCAACTAGGCGAAATAAAGCCATGGAACGCTTATTTGCCTTCTATCTATGCATTCTGACACTCCAACAATGTTTTCTGCTTCAATTTGGGTCATTTCACAAAGGTGCTCATTTCTTGAGTGAATATGCAGTTCTATTCAAGAGTAAGCAACTAAGCGAAATAAAGCCATGGAACGCTTATTTGCCTTCTATCTATGCATTGTGACACACCACCAATGTTTTCGGCTTCATTCTGGCTCATTTTACAAAGATGCTTATTTCTGGCGTGAACATGCAGTTCTACTCAAGAGTAAGCAACTAAGCGAAATAAAGCCATGGAACGCTTATTTGCCTTCTATCTATGCATTCTGACCCTCCAACAATGTTTTCTGCTTCATTCTGGTTCATTTTACAAAGATGCTTATTTCTGGCGTGAACATGCAGTTCTACTCAAGAGTAAGCAACTAGGCGAAATAAAGCCATAGAACGCTTATTTGCCTTCTATCTATGCATTCTGACACTCCAACAATGTTTTCTGCTTCAATTTGGGTCATTTCACAAAGGTGCTCATTCCTTGAGTGAATATGCAGTTCTACTCAAGAGTAAGCAACTAAGCAAAATAAAGCCATGGAACGCTTATTTGCCTTCTATCTATGCATTCTGACGCACCACCAATGTTTTCTGCTTCATTTTGGCTAATTTTACAAAGATGCTTATTTCTGGCGTGAACATGCAGTTCTACTCAAGAGTAAGCAACTAAGCGAAATAAAGCCATGGAACGCTTATTTGCCTTCTATCTATGCATTCTGACACTCCAAATATGTTTTCTGCTTCAATTTGGGTCATTTTATAAAGATGCTTATTTCTGGCGTGAACATGCAGTTCTACTCAAGAGTAAGCAACTAAGCGAAATAAAGCCATGGAACGCTTATTTGCCTTCTATCTATGCATTCTGACACTCCAACAATGTTTTCTGCTTCATTCTGGTTCATTTTACAAAGATGCTTATTTCTGGCGTGAACATGCAGTTCTACTCAAGAGTAAGCAACTAGGCGAAATAAAGCCATAGAACGCTTATTTGCCTTCTATCTATGCATTCTGACACTCCGCCAATGTTTTCTGCTTCAATTTGGCTCATTTTACAAAGATGCTTATTTCTGGCGTGAACATGCAGTTCTACTCAAGAGTAAGCAACTAAGCGAAATAAAGCCATAGAACGCTTATTTGCCTTCTATCTATGCATTCTGACACTCCAACAATGTGTTCTGCTTCAATTTGACTCATTTTACAAAGATGCTTATTTCTGGAGTGAACATGCAGTTCTACTCAAGAGTAAGCAACTAAGCGAAATAAAGCCATGGAACGCTTATTTGCCTTCTATCTATGCATTCTGACACTCCAACAATGTTTTATGCTTCAATTTGGGTCATTTCACAAAGGTGCTCATTTCTTGAGTGAATATGCAGTTCTACTCAAGAGTAAGCAACTAAGCGAAATAAAGCCATGGAACGCTTATTTGCCTTCTATCTATGCATTCTGACACTCCAACAATGTTTTCTGCTTCAATTTGGGTCATTTCACAAAGGTGCTCATTTCTTGAGTGAATATGCAGTTCTATTCAAGAGTAAGCAACTAAGCGAAATAAAGCCATGGAACGCTTATTTGCCTTCTATCTATGCATTGTGACACACCACCAATGTTTTCGGCTTCATTCTGGCTCATTTTACAAAGATGCTTATTTCTGGCGTGAACATGCAGTTCTACTCAAGAGTAAGCAACTAAGCGAAATAAAGCCATGGAACGCTTATTTGCCTTCTATCTATGCATTCTGACCCTCCAACAATGTTTTCTGCTTCATTCTGGTTCATTTTACAAAGATGCTTATTTCTGGCGTGAACATGCAGTTCTACTCAAGAGTAAGGAACTAGGCGAAATAAAGCCATAGAACGCTTATTTGCCTTCTATCTATGCATTCTGACACTCCAACAATGTTTTCTGCTTCAATTTGGGTCATTTCACAAAGGTGCTCATTCCTTGAGTGAATATGCAGTTCTACTCAAGAGTAAGCAACTAAGCAAAATAAAGCCATGGAACGCTTATTTGCCTTCTATCTATGCATTCTGACGCACCACCAATGTTTTCTGCTTCATTTTGGCTAATTTTACAAAGATGCTTATTTCTGGCGTGAACATGCAGTTCTACTCAAGAGTAAGCAACTAAGCGAAATAAAGCCATGGAGCGCTTATTTGCCTTCTATCTATGCATTCTGACACTCCACCAATGTGTTCTGCTTCATTCTGGTTCATTTTACAAAGATGCTTATTTCTGGCGTGAACATGCATTTCTACTCAAGAGTAAGCAACTAGGCGAAATAAAGCCATAGAACGCTTATTTGCCTTCTATCTATGCATTCTGACACTCCACCAATGTTTTTTGCTTCAATTTGGCTCATTTTACAAAGATGCTTATTTCTGGAGTGAACATGCAGTTCTACTCAAGAGTAAGCAACTAAGCGAAATAAAGCCATGGAACGCTTATTTGCCTTCTATCTATGCATTCTGACACTCCAACAATGTTTTCTGCTTCAATTTGGCTCATTTCACAAAGGTGCTCATTTCTTGAATGAATATGCAGTTCTACTCAAGAATAAGCAACTAAGCGAAATAAAGCCATGGAACGCTTATTTGCCTTCTATCTATGCATTCTGACACTCCAACAATGTTTTCTGCTTCATTCTGGTTCATTTTACAAAGATGCTTATTTCTGGCGTGAACATGCAGTTCTACTCAAGAGTAAGCAACTAGGCGAAATAAAGCCATAGAACGCTTATTTGCCTTCTATCTATGCATTCTGACACTCCACCAATGTTTTCTGCTTCAATTTGGCTCATTTTACAAAGATGCTTATTTCTGGAGTGAACATGCAGTTCTACTCAAGAGTAAGCAACTAAGCGAAATAAAGCCATGGAACGCTTATTTGCCTTCTATCTATGCATTCTGACACTCCAACAATGTTTTCTGCTTCAATTTGGCTCATTTCACAAAGGTGCTCATTTCTTGAGTGAATATGCAGTTCTACTCAAGAATAAGCAACTAAGCGAAATAAAGCCATGGAACGCTTATTTGCCTTCTATCTATGCATTCTGACACTCCAACAATGTTTTCTGCTTCATTCTGGTTCATTTTACAAAGATGCTTATTTCTGGCGTGAACATGCAGTTCTACTCAAGAGTAAGCAACTAGGCGAAATAAAGCCATAGAACGCTTATTTGCCTTCTATCTATGCATTCTGACACTCCACCAATGTTTTCTGCTTCAATTTGGCTCATTTTACAAAGATGCTTATTTCTGGAGTGAACATGCAGTTCTACTCAAGAGTAAGCAACTAAGTGAAATAAAGCCATAGAAGGTTTTTTTGCCTTCTATCTATGCATTCTGACACTCCAACAATGTTTTCTGCTTCATTCTGGCTCATTTTACAAAGATGCTTATTTCTGGCGTGAACATGCAGTTCTACTCAAGAGTAAGCAACTAAGCGAAATAAAGCCATGGAACGCTTATTTGCCTTCTATCTATGCATTCTGACACTCCACCAATGTGTTCTGCTTCATTCTGGTTCATTTTACAAAGATGCTTATTTCTGGCGTGAACATGCAGTTCTACTCAAGAGTAAGCAACTAGGCGAAATAAAGCCATAGAACGCTTATTTGCCTTCTATCTATGCATTCTGACACTCCGCCAATGTTTTCTGCTTCAATTTGGCTCATTTTACAAAGATGCTTATTTCTGGCGTGAACATGCAGTTCTACTCAAGAGTAAGCAACTAAGCGAAATAAAGCCATAGAACGCTTATTTGCCTTCTATCTATGCATTCTGACACTCCAACAATGTGTTCTGCTTCAATTTGACTCATTTTACAAAGATGCTTATTTCTGGGGTGAACATGCAGTTCTACTCAGGAGTAAGCAACTAAGCGAAATAAAGCCATGGAACGCTTATTTGCCTTCTATCTATGAATTCTGACACTCCACCAATGTGTTCTGCTTCATTCTGGTTCATTTTACAAAGATGCTTATTTCTGGCGTGAACATGCAGTTCTACTCAAGAGTAAGCAACTAGGCGAAATAAAGCCATAGAACGCTTATTTGCCTTCTATCTATGCATTCTGACACTCCGCCAATGTTTTCTGCTTCAATTTGGCTCATTTTACAAAGATGCTTATTTCTGGCGTGAACATGCAGTTCTACTCAAGAGTAAGCAACTAAGCGAAATAAAGCCATGGAGCGCTTATTTGCCTTCTATCTATGCATTCTGACACTCCACCAATGTGTTCTGCTTCATTCTGGTTCATTTTACAAAGATGCTTATTTCTGGCGTGAACATGCATTTCTACTCAAGAGTAAGCAACTAGGCGAAATAAAGCCATAGAACGCTTATTTGCCTTCTATCTATGCATTCTGACACTCCAACAATGTTTTATGCTTCAATTTGGCTCATTTTACAAAGATGCTTATTTCTGGAGTGAACATGCAGTTCTACTCAAGAGTAAGCAACTAAGCGAAATAAAGCCATGGAACGCTTATTTGCCTTCTATCTATGCATTCTGACACTCCAACAATGTTTTCTGCTTCAATTTGGCTCATTTCACAAAGGTGCTCATTTCTTGAATGAATATGCAGTTCTACTCAAGAATAAGCAACTAAGCGAAATAAAGCCATGGAACGCTTATTTGCCTTCTATCTATGCATTCTGACACTCCAACAATGTTTTCTGCTTCATTCTGGTTCATTTTACAAAGATGCTTATTTCTGGCGTGAACATGCAGTTCTACTCAAGAGTAAGCAACTAGGCGAAATAAAGCCATAGAACGCTTATTTGCCTTCTATCTATGCATTCTGACACTCCACCAATGTTTTCTGCTTCAATTTGGCTCATTTTACAAAGATGCTTATTTCTGGAGTGAACATGCAGTTCTACTCAAGAGTAAGCAACTAAGCGAAATAAAGCCATGGAACGCTTATTTGCCTTCTATCTATGCATTCTGACACTCCAACAATGTTTTCTGCTTCAATTTGGCTCATTTCACAAAGGTGCTCATTTCTTGAGTGAATATGCAGTTCTACTCAAGAATAAGCAACTAAGCGAAATAAAGCCATGGAACGCTTATTTGCCTTCTATCTATGCATTCTGACACTCCAACAATGTTTTCTGCTTCATTCTGGTTCATTTTACAAAGATGCTTATTTCTGGCGTGAACATGCAGTTCTACTCAAGAGTAAGCAACTAGGCGAAATAAAGCCATAGAACGCTTATTTGCCTTCTATCTATGCATTCTGACACTCCACCAATGTTTTCTGCTTCAATTTGGCTCATTTTACAAAGATGCTTATTTCTGGAGTGAACATGCAGTTCTACTCAAGAGTAAGCAACTAAGTGAAATAAAGCCATAGAAGGTTTTTTTGCCTTCTATCTATGCATTCTGACACTCCAACAATGTTTTCTGCTTCATTCTGGCTCATTTTACAAAGATGCTTATTTCTGGCGTGAACATGCAGTTCTACTCAAGAGTAAGCAACTAAGCGAAATAAAGCCATGGAACGCTTATTTGCCTTCTATCTATGCATTCTGACACTCCACCAATGTGTTCTGCTTCATTCTGGTTCATTTTACAAAGATGCTTATTTCTGGCGTGAACATGCAGTTCTACTCAAGAGTAAGCAACTAGGCGAAATAAAGCCATAGAACGCTTATTTGCCTTCTATCTATGCATTCTGACACTCCGCCAATGTTTTCTGCTTCAATTTGGCTCATTTTACAAAGATGCTTATTTCTGGCGTGAACATGCAGTTCTACTCAAGAGTAAGCAACTAAGCGAAATAAAGCCATAGAACGCTTATTTGCCTTCTATCTATGCATTCTGACACTCCAACAATGTGTTCTGCTTCAATTTGACTCATTTTACAAAGATGCTTATTTCTGGGGTGAACATGCAGTTCTACTCAGGAGTAAGCAACTAAGCGAAATAAAGCCATGGAACGCTTATTTGCCTTCTATCTATGAATTCTGACACTCCACCAATGTGTTCTGCTTCATTCTGGTTCATTTTACAAAGATGCTTATTTCTGGCGTGAACATGCAGTTCTACTCAAGAGTAAGCAACTAGGCGAAATAAAGCCATAGAACGCTTATTTGCCTTCTATCTATGCATTCTGACACTCCGCCAATGTTTTCTGCTTCAATTTGGCTCATTTTACAAAGATGCTTATTTCTGGCGTGAACATGCAGTTCTACTCAAGAGTAAGCAACTAAGCGAAATAAAGCCATAGAACGCTTATTTGCCTTCTATCTATGCATTCTGACACTCCAACAATGTGTTCTGCTTCAATTTGACTCATTTTACAAAGATGCTTATTTCTGGGGTGAACATGCAGTTCTACTCAGGAGTAAGCAACTAAGCGAAATAAAGCCATGGAACGCTTATTTGCCTTCTATCTATGAATTCTGACACTCCACCAATGTGTTCTGCTTCAATTTGACTCATTTTACAAAGATGCTTATTTCTGGAGTGAACATGCAGTTCTACTCAAGAGTAAGCAACTAAGCGAAATAAAGCCATGGAACGCTTATTTGCCTTCTATCTATGCATTCTGACACTCCAACAATGTTTTATGCTTCAATTTGGGTCATTTCACAAAGGTGCTCATTTCTTGAGTGAATATGCAGTTCTACTCAAGAGTAAGCAACTAAGCGAAATAAAGCCATGGAACGCTTATTTGCCTTCTATCTATGCATTCTGACACTCCAACAATGTTTTCTGCTTCAATTTGGGTCATTTCACAAAGGTGCTCATTTCTTGAGTGAATATGCAGTTCTATTCAAGAGTAAGCAACTAAGCGAAATAAAGCCATGGAACGCTTATTTGCCTTCTATCTATGCATTGTGACACACCACCAATGTTTTCTGCTTCATTCTGGCTCATTTTACAAAGATGCTTATTTCTGGCGTGAACATGCAGTTCTACTCAAGAGTAAGCAACTAAGCGAAATAAAGCCATGGAACGCTTATTTGCCTTCTATCTATGCATTCTGACCCTCCAACAATGTTTTCTGCTTCATTCTGGTTCATTTTACAAAGATGCTTATTTCTGGCGTGAACATGCAGTTCTACTCAAGAGTAAGCAACTAGGCGAAATGAAGCCATAGAACGCTTATTTGCCTTCTATCTATGCATTCTGACACTCCAACAATGTTTTCTGCTTCAATTTGGGTCATTTCACAAAGGTGCTCATTCCTTGAGTGAATATGCAGTTCTACTCAAGAGTAAGCAACTAAGCAAAATAAAGCCATGGAACGCTTATTTGCCTTCTATCTATGCATTCTGACACACCACCAATGTTTTCTGCTTCATCTTGGCTAATTTTACAAAGATGCTTATTTCTGGCGTGAACATGCAGTTCTACTCAAGAGTAAGCAACTAAGCGAAATAAAACCATAGAACGTTTTTTTGCCTTCTATCTATGCATACTGACACTCCGCCAATGTTTTCTGCTTCATTCTGGCTCATTTTACAAAGATGCTTATTTCTGGCGTGAACATGCAGTTCTACTCAAGAGTAAGCAACTAAGCGAAATAAAGCCATGGAACGCTTATTTGCCTTCTATCTATGCATTCTGACACTCCACCAATGTGTTCTGCTTCCATTTGACTCATTTTACAAAGATGCTTTTTTCTGGAGTGAACATGCAGTTCTACTCAAGAGTAAGCAAGTAAGCGAAATAAAGCCATGGAACGCTTATTTGCCTTCTATCTATGTATTCTGACACTCCAACAATGTTTTCTGCTTCATTCTGGTTCATTTTACAAAGATGCTTATTTCTGGCGTGAACATGCAGTTCTACTCAAGAGTAAGCAACTAGGCGAAATAAAGCCATAGAACGCTTATTTGCCTTCTATCTATGCATTCTGACACTCCGCCAATGTTTTCTGCTTCAATTTGGCTCATTTTAGAAAGATGCTTATTTCTGGCGTGAACATGCAGTTCTACTCAAGAGTAAGCAACTAAGCGAAATAAAGCCATGGAACGCTTATTTGCCTTCTATCTATGCATTCTGACACTCCAACAATGTTTTCTGCTTCATTCTGGTTCATTTTACAAAGATGCTTATTTCTGGCGTGAACATGCAGTTCTACTCAAGAGTAAGTAACTAAGCGAAATAAAGCCATGGAACGCTTATTTGCCTTCTATCTATGCATTCTGACACTCCAACAATGTTTTCTGCTTCAATTTGGGTCATTTCACAAAGGTGCTCATTCCTTGAGTGAATATGCAGTTCTACTCAAGAGTAAGCAACTAAGCAAAATAAAGCCATGGAACGCTTATTTGCCTTCTATCTTTGCATTCTGACACACCACCAATGTGTTCTGCTTCCATTTGACTCATTTTACAAAGATGCTTTTTTCTGGAGTGAACATGCAGTTCTACTCAAGAGTAAGCAAGTAAGCGAAATAAAGCCATGGAACGCTTATTTGCCTTCTATCTATGCATTCTGACACTCCAACAATGTTTTCTGCTTCATTCTGGTTCATTTTACAAAGATGCTTATTTCTGGCGTGAACATGCAGTTCTACTCAAGAGTAAGCAACTAGGCGAAATAAAGCCATAGAACGCTTATTTGCCTTCTATCTATGCATTCTGACACTCCAACAATGTTTTCTGCTTCATTCTGGTTCATTTTACAAAGATGCTTATTTCTGGCGTGAACATGCAGTTCTACTCAAGAGTAAGCAACTAGGCGAAATAAAGCCATAGAACGCTTATTTGCCTTCTATCTATGCATTCTGACACTCCAACAATGTGTTCTGCTTCAATTTGACTCATTTTACAAAGATGCTTATTTCTGGGGTGAACATTCAGTTCTACTCAGGAGTAAGCAACTAAGCGAAATAAAGCCATGGAACGCTTATTTGCCTTCTATCTATGAATTCTGACACTCCACCAATGTGTTCTGCTTCAATTTGACTCATTTTACAAAGATGCTTATTTCTGGAGTGAACATGCAGTTCTACTCAAGAGTAAGCAACTAAGCGAAATAAAGCCATGGAACGCTTATTTGCCTTCTATCTATGCATTCTGACACTCCAACAATGTTTTATGCTTCAATTTGGGTCATTTCACAAAGGTGCTCATTTCTTGAGTGAATATGCAGTTCTACTCAAGAGTAAGCAACTAAGCGAAATAAAGCCATGGAACGCTTATTTGCCTTCTATCTATGCATTCTGACACTCCAACAATGTTTTCTGCTTCAATTTGGGTCATTTCACAAAGGTGCTCATTTCTTGAGTGAATATGCAGTTCAATTCAAGAGTAAGCAACTAAGCGAAATAAAGCCATGGAACGCTTATTTGCCTTCTATCTATGCATTGTGACACACCACCAATGTTTTCTGCTTCATTCTGGCTCATTTTACAAAGATGCTTATTTCTGGCGTGAACATGCAGTTCTACTCAAGAGTAAGCAACTAAGCGAAATAAAGCCATGGAACGCTTATTTGCCTTCTATCTATGTATTCTGACACTCCAACAATGTTTTCTGCTTCATTCTGGTTCATTTTACAAAGATGCTTATTTCTGGCGTGAACATGCAGTTCTACTCAAGAGTAAGCAACTAGGCGAAATAAAGCCATAGAACGCTTATTTGCCTTCTATCTATGCATTCTGACACTCCGCCAATGTTTTCTGCTTCAATTTGGCTCATTTTAGAAAGATGCTTATTTCTGGCGTGAACATGCAGTTCTACTCAAGAGTAAGCAACTAAGCGAAATAAAGCCATGGAACGCTTATTTGCCTTCTATCTATGCATTCTGACACTCCAACAATGTTTTCTGCTTCATTCTGGTTCATTTTACAAAGATGCTTATTTCTGGCGTGAACATGCAGTTCTACTCAAGAGTAAGCAACTAAGCGAAATAAAGCCATGGAACGCTTATTTGCCTTCTATCTATGCATTCTGACACTCCAACAATGTTTTCTGCTTCAATTTGGGTCATTTCACAAAGGTGCTCATTCCTTGAGTGAATATGCAGTTCTACTCAAGAGTAAGCAACTAAGCAAAATAAAGCCATGGAACGCTTATTTGCCTTCTATCTATGCATTCTGACACACCACCAATGTGTTCTGCTTCCATTTGACTCATTTTACAAAGATGCTTTTTTCTGGAGTGAACATGCAGTTCTACTCAAGAGTAAGCAAGTAAGCGAAATAAAGCCATAGAACGCTTATTTGCCTTCTATCTATGCATTCTGACACTCCAACAATGTTTTCTGCTTCATTCTGGTTCATTTTACAAAGATGCTTATTTCTGGCGTGAACATGCAGTTCTACTCAAGAGTAAGCAACTAGGCGAAATAAAGCCATAGAACGCTTATTTGCCTTCTATCTATGCATTCTGACACTCCAACAATGTGTTCTGCTTCAATTTGACTCATTTTACAAAGATGCTTATTTCTGGGGTGAACATTCAGTTCTACTCAGGAGTAAGCAACTAAGCGAAATAAAGCCATGGAACGCTTATTTGCCTTCTATCTATGAATTCTGACACTCCACCAATGTGTTCTGCTTCAATTTGACTCATTTTACAAAGATGCTTATTTCTGGAGTGAACATGCAGTTCTACTCAAGAGTAAGCAACTAAGCGAAATAAAGCCATGGAACGCTTATTTGCCTTCTATCTATGCATTCTGACACTCCAACAATGTTTTATGCTTCAATTTGGGTCATTTCACAAAGGTGCTCATTTCTTGAGTGAATATGCAGTTCTACTCAAGAGTAAGCAACTAAGCGAAATAAAGCCATGGAACGCTTATTTGCCTTCTATCTATGCATTCTGACACTCCAACAATGTTTTCTGCTTCAATTTGGGTCATTTCACAAAGGTGCTCATTTCTTGAGTGAATATGCAGTTCAATTCAAGAGTAAGCAACTAAGCGAAATAAAGCCATGGAACGCTTATTTGCCTTCTATCTATGCATTGTGACACACCACCAATGTTTTCTGCTTCATTCTGGCTCATTTTACAAAGATGCTTATTTCTGGCGTGAACATGCAGTTCTACTCAAGAGTAAGCAACTAAGCGAAATAAAGCCATGGAACGCTTATTTGCCTTCTATCTATGCATTCTGACACTCCGCCAATGTTTTCTGCTTCATTCTGGCTCATTTTACAAAGATGCTTATTTCTGGCGTGAACATGCAGTTCTACTCAAGAGTAAGCAACTAGGCGAAATAAAGCCATAGAACGCTTATTTGCCTTCTATCTATGCATTCTGACACTCCAACAATGTGTTCTGCTTCAATTTGACTCATTTTACAAAGATGCTTATTTCTGGAGTGAACATGCAGTTCTACTCAAGAGTAAGCAACTAAGCGAAATAAAGCCATGGAACGCTTATTTGCCTTCTATCTATGCATTCTGACACTCCAACAATGTTTTATGCTTCAATTTGGGTCATTTCACAAAGGTGCTCATTTCTTGAGTGAATATGCAGTTCTACTCAAGAGTAAGCAACTAAGCGAAATAAAGCCATGGAACGCTTATTTGCCTTCTATCTATGCATTCTGACACTCCAACAATGTTTTCTGCTTCAATTTGGGTCATTTCACAAAGGTGCTCATTTCTTGAGTGAATATGCAGTTCAATTCAAGAGTAAGCAACTAAGCGAAATAAAGCCATGGAACGCTTATTTGCCTTCTATCTATGCATTGTGACACACCACCAATGTTTTCTGCTTCATTCTGGCTCATTTTACAAAGATGCTTATTTCTGGCGTGAACATGCAGTTCTACTCAAGAGTAAGCAACTAAGCGAAATAAAGCCATGGAACGCTTATTTGCCTTCTATCTATGCATTCTGACACTCCGCCAATGTTTTCTGCTTCATTCTGGCTCATTTTACAAAGATGCTTATTTCTGGCGTGAACATGCAGTTCTACTCAAGAGTAAGCAACTAGGCGAAATAAAGCCATAGAACGCTTATTTGCCTTCTATCTATGCATTCTGACACTCCAACAATGTGTTCTGCTTCAATTTGACTCATTTTACAAAGATGCTTATTTCTGGGGTGAACATTCAGTTCTACTCAGGAGTAAGCAACTAAGCGAAATAAAGCCATGGAACGCTTATTTGCCTTCTATCTATGAATTCTGACACTCCACCAATGTGTTCTGCTTCAATTTGACTCATTTTACAAAGATGCTTATTTCTGGAGTGAACATGCAGTTCTACTCAAGAGTAAGCAACTAAGCGAAATAAAGCCATGGAACGCTTATTTGCCTTCTATCTATGCATTCTGACACTCCAACAATGTTTTATGCTTCAATTTGGGTCATTTCACAAAGGTGCTCATTTCTTGAGTGAATATGCAGTTCTACTCAAGAGTAAGCAACTAAGCGAAATAAAGCCATGGAACGCTTATTTGCCTTCTATCTATGCATTCTGACACTCCAACAATGTTTTCTGCTTCAATTTGGGTCATTTCACAAAGGTGCTCATTTCTTGAGTGAATATGCAGTTCAATTCAAGAGTAAGCAACTAAGCGAAATAAAGCCATGGAACGCTTATTTGCCTTCTATCTATGCATTGTGACACACCACCAATGTTTTCTGCTTCATTCTGGCTCATTTTACAAAGATGCTTATTTCTGGCGTGAACATGCAGTTCTACTCAAGAGTAAGCAAGTAAGCGAAATAAAGCCATGGAACGCTTATTTGCCTTCTATCTATGTATTCTGACACTCCAACAATGTTTTCTGCTTCATTCTGGTTCATTTTACAAAGATGCTTATTTCTGGCGTGAACATGCAGTTCTACTCAAGAGTAAGCAACTAGGCGAAATAAAGCCATAGAACGCTTATTTGCCTTCTATCTATGCATTCTGACACTCCGCCAATGTTTTCTGCTTCAATTTGGCTCATTTTAGAAAGATGCTTATTTCTGGCGTGAACATGCAGTTCTACTCAAGAGTAAGCAACTAAGCGAAATAAAGCCATGGAACGCTTATTTGCCTTCTATCTATGCATTCTGACACTCCAACAATGTTTTCTGCTTCATTCTGGTTCATTTTACAAAGATGCTTATTTCTGGCGTGAACATGCAGTTCTACTCAAGAGTAAGCAACTAAGCGAAATAAAGCCATGGAACGCTTATTTGCCTTCTATCTATGCATTCTGACACTCCAACAATGTTTTCTGCTTCAATTTGGGTCATTTCACAAAGGTGCTCATTCCTTGAGTGAATATGCAGTTCTACTCAAGAGTAAGCAACTAAGCAAAATAAAGCCATGGAACGCTTATTTGCCTTCTATCTATGCATTCTGACACACCACCAATGTGTTCTGCTTCCATTTGACTCATTTTACAAAGATGCTTTTTTCTGGAGTGAACATGCAGTTCTACTCAAGAGTAAGCAAGTAAGCGAAATAAAGCCATAGAACGCTTATTTGCCTTCTATCTATGCATTCTGACACTCCAACAATGTTTTCTGCTTCATTCTGGTTCATTTTACAAAGATGCTTATTTCTGGCGTGAACATGCAGTTCTACTCAAGAGTAAGCAACTAGGCGAAATAAAGCCATAGAACGCTTATTTGCCTTCTATCTATGCATTCTGACACTCCAACAATGTGTTCTGCTTCAATTTGACTCATTTTACAAAGATGCTTATTTCTGGGGTGAACATTCAGTTCTACTCAGGAGTAAGCAACTAAGCGAAATAAAGCCATGGAACGCTTATTTGCCTTCTATCTATGAATTCTGACACTCCACCAATGTGTTCTGCTTCAATTTGACTCATTTTACAAAGATGCTTATTTCTGGAGTGAACATGCAGTTCTACTCAAGAGTAAGCAACTAAGCGAAATAAAGCCATGGAACGCTTATTTGCCTTCTATCTATGCATTCTGACACTCCAACAATGTGTTCTGCTTCAATTTGACTCATTTTACAAAGATGCTTATTTCTGGGGTGAACATTCAGTTCTACTCAGGAGTAAGCAACTAAGCGAAATAAAGCCATGGAACGCTTATTTGCCTTCTATCTATGAATTCTGACACTCCACCAATGTGTTCTGCTTCAATTTGACTCATTTTACAAAGATGCTTATTTCTGGAGTGAACATGCAGTTCTACTCAAGAGTAAGCAACTAAGCGAAATAAAGCCATGGAACGCTTATTTGCCTTCTATCTATGCATTCTGACACTCCAACAATGTTTTATGCTTCAATTTGGGTCATTTCACAAAGGTGCTCATTTCTTGAGTGAATATGCAGTTCTACTCAAGAGTAAGCAACTAAGCGAAATAAAGCCATGGAACGCTTATTTGCCTTCTATCTATGCATTCTGACACTCCAACAATGTTTTCTGCTTCAATTTGGGTCATTTCACAAAGGTGCTCATTTCTTGAGTGAATATGCAGTTCAATTCAAGAGTAAGCAACTAAGCGAAATAAAGCCATGGAACGCTTATTTGCCTTCTATCTATGCATTGTGACACACCACCAATGTTTTCTGCTTCATTCTGGCTCATTTTACAAAGATGCTTATTTCTGGCGTGAACATGCAGTTCTACTCAAGAGTAAGCAACTAAGCGAAATAAAGCCATGGAACGCTTATTTGCCTTCTATCTATGCATTCTGACACTCCGCCAATGTTTTCTGCTTCATTCTGGCTCATTTTACAAAGATGCTTATTTCTGGCGTGAACATGCAGTTCTACTCAAGAGTAAGCAACTAGGCGAAATAAAGCCATAGAACGCTTATTTGCCTTCTATCTATGCATTCTGACACTCCAACAATGTGTTCTGCTTCAATTTGACTCATTTTACAAAGATGCTTATTTCTGGAGTGAACATGCAGTTCTACTCAAGAGTAAGCAACTAAGCGAAATAAAGCCATGGAACGCTTATTTGCCTTCTATCTATGCATTCTGACACTCCAACAATGTTTTATGCTTCAATTTGGGTCATTTCACAAAGGTGCTCATTTCTTGAGTGAATATGCAGTTCTACTCAAGAGTAAGCAACTAAGCGAAATAAAGCCATGGAACGCTTATTTGCCTTCTATCTATGCATTCTGACACTCCAACAATGTTTTCTGCTTCAATTTGGGTCATTTCACAAAGGTGCTCATTTCTTGAGTGAATATGCAGTTCAATTCAAGAGTAAGCAACTAAGCGAAATAAAGCCATGGAACGCTTATTTGCCTTCTATCTATGCATTGTGACACACCACCAATGTTTTCTGCTTCATTCTGGCTCATTTTACAAAGATGCTTATTTCTGGCGTGAACATGCAGTTCTACTCAAGAGTAAGCAACTAAGCGAAATAAAGCCATGGAACGCTTATTTGCCTTCTATCTATGCATTCTGACACTCCGCCAATGTTTTCTGCTTCATTCTGGCTCATTTTACAAAGATGCTTATTTCTGGCGTGAACATGCAGTTCTACTCAAGAGTAAGCAACTAGGCGAAATAAAGCCATAGAACGCTTATTTGCCTTCTATCTATGCATTCTGACACTCCAACAATGTGTTCTGCTTCAATTTGACTCATTTTACAAAGATGCTTATTTCTGGGGTGAACATTCAGTTCTACTCAGGAGTAAGCAACTAAGCGAAATAAAGCCATGGAACGCTTATTTGCCTTCTATCTATGAATTCTGACACTCCACCAATGTGTTCTGCTTCAATTTGACTCATTTTACAAAGATGCTTATTTCTGGAGTGAACATGCAGTTCTACTCAAGAGTAAGCAACTAAGCGAAATAAAGCCATGGAACGCTTATTTGCCTTCTATCTATGCATTCTGACACTCCAACAATGTTTTATGCTTCAATTTGGGTCATTTCACAAAGGTGCTCATTTCTTGAGTGAATATGCAGTTCTACTCAAGAGTAAGCAACTAAGCGAAATAAAGCCATGGAACGCTTATTTGCCTTCTATCTATGCATTCTGACACTCCAACAATGTTTTCTGCTTCAATTTGGGTCATTTCACAAAGGTGCTCATTTCTTGAGTGAATATGCAGTTCAATTCAAGAGTAAGCAACTAAGCGAAATAAAGCCATGGAACGCTTATTTGCCTTCTATCTATGCATTGTGACACACCACCAATGTTTTCTGCTTCATTCTGGCTCATTTTACAAAGATGCTTATTTCTGGCGTGAACATGCAGTTCTACTCAAGAGTAAGCAAGTAAGCGAAATAAAGCCATGGAACGCTTATTTGCCTTCTATCTATGTATTCTGACACTCCAACAATGTTTTCTGCTTCATTCTGGTTCATTTTACAAAGATGCTTATTTCTGGCGTGAACATGCAGTTCTACTCAAGAGTAAGCAACTAGGCGAAATAAAGCCATAGAACGCTTATTTGCCTTCTATCTATGCATTCTGACACTCCGCCAATGTTTTCTGCTTCAATTTGGCTCATTTTAGAAAGATGCTTATTTCTGGCGTGAACATGCAGTTCTACTCAAGAGTAAGCAACTAAGCGAAATAAAGCCATGGAACGCTTATTTGCCTTCTATCTATGCATTCTGACACTCCAACAATGTTTTCTGCTTCATTCTGGTTCATTTTACAAAGATGCTTATTTCTGGCGTGAACATGCAGTTCTACTCAAGAGTAAGCAACTAAGCGAAATAAAGCCATGGAACGCTTATTTGCCTTCTATCTATGCATTCTGACACTCCAACAATGTTTTCTGCTTCAATTTGGGTCATTTCACAAAGGTGCTCATTCCTTGAGTGAATATGCAGTTCTACTCAAGAGTAAGCAACTAAGCAAAATAAAGCCATGGAACGCTTATTTGCCTTCTATCTATGCATTCTGACACACCACCAATGTGTTCTGCTTCCATTTGACTCATTTTACAAAGATGCTTTTTTCTGGAGTGAACATGCAGTTCTACTCAAGAGTAAGCAAGTAAGCGAAATAAAGCCATAGAACGCTTATTTGCCTTCTATCTATGCATTCTGACACTCCAACAATGTTTTCTGCTTCATTCTGGTTCATTTTACAAAGATGCTTATTTCTGGCGTGAACATGCAGTTCTACTCAAGAGTAAGCAACTAGGCGAAATAAAGCCATAGAACGCTTATTTGCCTTCTATCTATGCATTCTGACACTCCAACAATGTGTTCTGCTTCAATTTGACTCATTTTACAAAGATGCTTATTTCTGGGGTGAACATTCAGTTCTACTCAGGAGTAAGCAACTAAGCGAAATAAAGCCATGGAACGCTTATTTGCCTTCTATCTATGAATTCTGACACTCCACCAATGTGTTCTGCTTCAATTTGACTCATTTTACAAAGATGCTTATTTCTGGAGTGAACATGCAGTTCTACTCAAGAGTAAGCAACTAAGCGAAATAAAGCCATGGAACGCTTATTTGCCTTCTATCTATGCATTCTGACACTCCAACAATGTTTTATGCTTCAATTTGGGTCATTTCACAAAGGTGCTCATTTCTTGAGTGAATATGCAGTTCTACTCAAGAGTAAGCAACTAAGCGAAATAAAGCCATGGAACGCTTATTTGCCTTCTATCTATGCATTCTGACACTCCAACAATGTTTTCTGCTTCAATTTGGGTCATTTCACAAAGGTGCTCATTTCTTGAGTGAATATGCAGTTCAATTCAAGAGTAAGCAACTAAGCGAAATAAAGCCATGGAACGCTTATTTGCCTTCTATCTATGCATTGTGACACACCACCAATGTTTTCTGCTTCATTCTGGCTCATTTTACAAAGATGCTTATTTCTGGCGTGAACATGCAGTTCTACTCAAGAGTAAGCAACTAAGCGAAATAAAGCCATGGAACGCTTATTTGCCTTCTATCTATGCATTCTGACACTCCGCCAATGTTTTCTGCTTCATTCTGGCTCATTTTACAAAGATGCTTATTTCTGGCGTGAACATGCAGTTCTACTCAAGAGTAAGCAACTAGGCGAAATAAAGCCATAGAACGCTTATTTGCCTTCTATCTATGCATTCTGACACTCCAACAATGTGTTCTGCTTCAATTTGACTCATTTTACAAAGATGCTTATTTCTGGAGTGAACATGCAGTTCTACTCAAGAGTAAGCAACTAAGCGAAATAAAGCCATGGAACGCTTATTTGCCTTCTATCTATGCATTCTGACACTCCAACAATGTTTTATGCTTCAATTTGGGTCATTTCACAAAGGTGCTCATTTCTTGAGTGAATATGCAGTTCTACTCAAGAGTAAGCAACTAAGCGAAATAAAGCCATGGAACGCTTATTTGCCTTCTATCTATGCATTCTGACACTCCAACAATGTTTTCTGCTTCAATTTGGGTCATTTCACAAAGGTGCTCATTTCTTGAGTGAATATGCAGTTCAATTCAAGAGTAAGCAACTAAGCGAAATAAAGCCATGGAACGCTTATTTGCCTTCTATCTATGCATTGTGACACACCACCAATGTTTTCTGCTTCATTCTGGCTCATTTTACAAAGATGCTTATTTCTGGCGTGAACATGCAGTTCTACTCAAGAGTAAGCAACTAAGCGAAATAAAGCCATGGAACGCTTATTTGCCTTCTATCTATGCATTCTGACACTCCGCCAATGTTTTCTGCTTCATTCTGGCTCATTTTACAAAGATGCTTATTTCTGGCGTGAACATGCAGTTCTACTCAAGAGTAAGCAACTAGGCGAAATAAAGCCATAGAACGCTTATTTGCCTTCTATCTATGCATTCTGACACTCCAACAATGTGTTCTGCTTCAATTTGACTCATTTTACAAAGATGCTTATTTCTGGGGTGAACATTCAGTTCTACTCAGGAGTAAGCAACTAAGCGAAATAAAGCCATGGAACGCTTATTTGCCTTCTATCTATGAATTCTGACACTCCACCAATGTGTTCTGCTTCAATTTGACTCATTTTACAAAGATGCTTATTTCTGGAGTGAACATGCAGTTCTACTCAAGAGTAAGCAACTAAGCGAAATAAAGCCATGGAACGCTTATTTGCCTTCTATCTATGCATTCTGACACTCCAACAATGTTTTATGCTTCAATTTGGGTCATTTCACAAAGGTGCTCATTTCTTGAGTGAATATGCAGTTCTACTCAAGAGTAAGCAACTAAGCGAAATAAAGCCATGGAACGCTTATTTGCCTTCTATCTATGCATTCTGACACTCCAACAATGTTTTCTGCTTCAATTTGGGTCATTTCACAAAGGTGCTCATTTCTTGAGTGAATATGCAGTTCAATTCAAGAGTAAGCAACTAAGCGAAATAAAGCCATGGAACGCTTATTTGCCTTCTATCTATGCATTGTGACACACCACCAATGTTTTCTGCTTCATTCTGGCTCATTTTACAAAGATGCTTATTTCTGGCGTGAACATGCAGTTCTACTCAAGAGTAAGCAACTAAGCGAAATAAAGCCATGGAACGCTTATTTGCCTTCTATCTATGCATTCTGACACTCCGCCAATGTTTTCTGCTTCATTCTGGCTCATTTTACAAAGATGCTTATTTCTGGCGTGAACATGCAGTTCTACTCAAGAGTAAGCAACTAGGCGAAATAAAGCCATAGAACGCTTATTTGCCTTCTATCTATGCATTCTGACACTCCAACAATGTGTTCTGCTTCAATTTGACTCATTTTACAAAGATGCTTATTTCTGGGGTGAACATTCAGTTCTACTCAGGAGTAAGCAACTAAGCGAAATAAAGCCATGGAACGCTTATTTGCCTTCTATCTATGAATTCTGACACTCCACCAATGTGTTCTGCTTCAATTTGACTCATTTTACAAAGATGCTTATTTCTGGAGTGAACATGCAGTTCTACTCAAGAGTAAGCAACTAAGCGAAATAAAGCCATGGAACGCTTATTTGCCTTCTATCTATGCATTCTGACACTCCAACAATGTTTTATGCTTCAATTTGGGTCATTTCACAAAGGTGCTCATTTCTTGAGTGAATATGCAGTTCTACTCAAGAGTAAGCAACTAAGCGAAATAAAGCCATGGAACGCTTATTTGCCTTCTATCTATGCATTCTGACACTCCAACAATGTTTTCTGCTTCAATTTGGGTCATTTCACAAAGGTGCTCATTTCTTGAGTGAATATGCAGTTCAATTCAAGAGTAAGCAACTAAGCGAAATAAAGCCATGGAACGCTTATTTGCCTTCTATCTATGCATTGTGACACACCACCAATGTTTTCTGCTTCATTCTGGCTCATTTTACAAAGATGCTTATTTCTGGCGTGAACATGCAGTTCTACTCTAGAGTAAGCAACTAAGCGAAATAAAGCCATGGAACGCTTATTTGCCTTCTATCTATGCATTCTGACACTCCGCCAATGTTTTCTGCTTCATTCTGGCTCATTTTACAAAGATGCTTATTTCTGGCGTGAACATGCAGTTCTACTCAAGAGTAAGCAACTAGGCGAAATAAAGCCATAGAACGCTTATTTGCCTTCTATCTATGCATTCTGACACTCCAACAATGTGTTGTGCTTCAATTTGACTCATTTTACAAAGATGCTTATTTCTGGGGTGAACATTCAGTTCTACTCAGGAGTAAGCAACTAAGCGAAATAAAGCCATGGAACGCTTATTTGCCTTCTATCTATGAATTCTGACACTCCACCAATGTGTTCTGCTTCAATTTGACTCATTTTACAAAGATGCTTATTTCTGGAGTGAACATGCAGTTCTACTCAAGAGTAAGCAACTAAGCGAAATAAAGCCATGGAACGCTTATTTGCCTTCTATCTATGCATTCTGACACTCCAACAATGTTTTATGCTTCAATTTGGGTCATTTCACAAAGGTGCTCATTTCTTGAGTGAATATGCAGTTCTACTCAAGAGTAAGCAACTAAGCGAAATAAAGCCATGGAACGCTTATTTGCCTTCTATCTATGCATTCTGACACTCCAACAATGTTTTCTGCTTCAATTTGGGTCATTTCACAAAGGTGCTCATTTCTTGAGTGAATATGCAGTTCAATTCAAGAGTAAGCAACTAAGCGAAATAAAGCCATGGAACGCTTATTTGCCTTCTATCTATGCATTGTGACACACCACCAATGTTTTCTGCTTCATTCTGGCTCATTTTACAAAGATGCTTATTTCTGGCGTGAACATGCAGTTCTACTCAAGAGTAAGCAACTAAGCGAAATAAAGCCATGGAACGCTTATTTGCCTTCTATCTATGCATTCTGACACTCCGCCAATGTTTTCTGCTTCATTCTGGCTCATTTTACAAAGATGCTTATTTCTGGCGTGAACATGCAGTTCTACTCAAGAGTAAGCAAGTAAGCGAAATAAAGCCATGGAACGCTTATTTGCCTTCTATCTATGTATTCTGACACTCCAACAATGTTTTCTGCTTCATTCTGGTTCATTTTACAAAGATGCTTATTTCTGGCGTGAACATGCAGTTCTACTCAAGAGTAAGCAACTAAGCGAAATAAAGCCATAGAACGCTTATTTGCCTTCTATCTATGCATTCTGACACTCCGCCAATGTTTTCTGCTTCAATTTGGCTCATTTTAGAAAGATGCTTATTTCTGGCGTGAACATGCAGTTCTACTCAAGAGTAAGCAACTAAGCGAAATAAAGCCATGGAACGCTTATTTGCCTTCTATCTATGCATTCTGACACTCCAACAATGTTTTCTGCTTCATTCTGGTTCATTTTACAAAGATGCTTATTTCTGGCGTGAACATGCAGTTCTACTCAAGAGTAAGCAACTAAGCGAAATAAAGCCATGGAACGCTTATTTGCCTTCTATCTATGCATTCTGACACTCCAACAATGTTTTCTGCTTCAATTTGGGTCATTTCACAAAGGTGCTCATTCCTTGAGTGAATATGCAGTTCTACTCAAGAGTAAGCAACTAAGCAAAATAAAGCCATGGAACGCTTATTTGCCTTCTATCTATGCATTCTGACACACCACCAATGTGTTCTGCTTCCATTTGACTCATTTTACAAAGATGCTCATTTCTTGAGTGAATATGCAGTTCAATTCAAGAGTAAGCAACTAAGCGAAATAAAGCCATGGAACGCTTATTTGCCTTCTATCTATGCATTGTGACACACCACCAATGTTTTCTGCTTCATTCTGGCTCATTTTACAAAGATGCTTATTTCTGGCGTGAACATGCAGTTCTACTCAAGAGTAAGCAACTAAGCGAAATAAAGCCATGGAACGCTTATTTGCCTTCTATCTATGCATTCTGACACTCCGCCAATGTTTTCTGCTTCATTCTGGCTCATTTTACAAAGATGCTTATTTCTGGCGTGAACATGCAGTTCTACTCAAGAGTAAGCAACTAGGCGAAATAAAGCCATAGAACGCTTATTTGCCTTCTATCTATGCATTCTGACACTCCAACAATGTGTTCTGCTTCAATTTGACTCATTTTACAAAGATGCTTATTTCTGGGGTGAACATTCAGTTCTACTCAGGAGTAAGCAACTAAGCGAAATAAAGCCATGGAACGCTTATTTGCCTTCTATCTATGAATTCTGACACTCCACCAATGTGTTCTGCTTCAATTTGACTCATTTTACAAAGATGCTTATTTCTGGAGTGAACATGCAGTTCTACTCAAGAGTAAGCAACTAAGCGAAATAAAGCCATGGAACGCTTATTTGCCTTCTATCTATGCATTCTGACACTCCAACAATGTTTTATGCTTCAATTTGGGTCATTTCACAAAGGTGCTCATTTCTTGAGTGAATATGCAGTTCTACTCAAGAGTAAGCAACTAAGCGAAATAAAGCCATGGAACGCTTATTTGCCTTCTATCTATGCATTCTGACACTCCAACAATGTTTTCTGCTTCAATTTGGGTCATTTCACAAAGGTGCTCATTTCTTGAGTGAATATGCAGTTCAATTCAAGAGTAAGCAACTAAGCGAAATAAAGCCATGGAACGCTTATTTGCCTTCTATCTATGCATTGTGACACACCACCAATGTTTTCTGCTTCATTCTGGCTCATTTTACAAAGATGCTTATTTCTGGCGTGAACATGCAGTTCTACTCTAGAGTAAGCAACTAAGCGAAATAAAGCCATGGAACGCTTATTTGCCTTCTATCTATGCATTCTGACACTCCGCCAATGTTTTCTGCTTCATTCTGGCTCATTTTACAAAGATGCTTATTTCTGGCGTGAACATGCAGTTCTACTCAAGAGTAAGCAACTAGGCGAAATAAAGCCATAGAACGCTTATTTGCCTTCTATCTATGCATTCTGACACTCCAACAATGTGTTCTGCTTCAATTTGACTCATTTTACAAAGATGCTTATTTCTGGGGTGAACATTCAGTTCTACTCAGGAGTAAGCAACTAAGCGAAATAAAGCCATGGAACGCTTATTTGCCTTCTATCTATGAATTCTGACACTCCACCAATGTGTTCTGCTTCAATTTGACTCATTTTACAAAGATGCTTATTTCTGGAGTGAACATGCAGTTCTACTCAAGAGTAAGCAACTAAGCGAAATAAAGCCATGGAACGCTTATTTGCCTTCTATCTATGCATTCTGACACTCCAACAATGTTTTATGCTTCAATTTGGGTCATTTCACAAAGGTGCTCATTTCTTGAGTGAATATGCAGTTCTACTCAAGAGTAAGCAACTAAGCGAAATAAAGCCATGGAACGCTTATTTGCCTTCTATCTATGCATTCTGACACTCCAACAATGTTTTCTGCTTCAATTTGGGTCATTTCACAAAGGTGCTCATTTCTTGAGTGAATATGCAGTTCAATTCAAGAGTAAGCAACTAAGCGAAATAAAGCCATGGAACGCTTATTTGCCTTCTATCTATGCATTGTGACACACCACCAATGTTTTCTGCTTCATTCTGGCTCATTTTACAAAGATGCTTATTTCTGGCGTGAACATGCAGTTCTACTCAAGAGTAAGCAACTAAGCGAAATAAAGCCATGGAACGCTTATTTGCCTTCTATCTATGCATTCTGACACTCCGCCAATGTTTTCTGCTTCATTCTGGCTCATTTTACAAAGATGCTTATTTCTGGCGTGAACATGCAGTTCTACTCAAGAGTAAGCAAGTAAGCGAAATAAAGCCATGGAACGCTTATTTGCCTTCTATCTATGTATTCTGACACTCCAACAATGTTTTCTGCTTCATTCTGGTTCATTTTACAAAGATGCTTATTTCTGGCGTGAACATGCAGTTCTACTCAAGAGTAAGCAACTAGGCGAAATAAAGCCATAGAACGCTTATTTGCCTTCTATCTATGCATTCTGACACTCCGCCAATGTTTTCTGCTTCAATTTGGCTCATTTTAGAAAGATGCTTATTTCTGGCGTGAACATGCAGTTCTACTCAAGAGTAAGCAACTAAGCGAAATAAAGCCATGGAACGCTTATTTGCCTTCTATCTATGCATTCTGACACTCCAACAATGTTTTCTGCTTCATTCTGGTTCATTTTACAAAGATGCTTATTTCTGGCGTGAACATGCAGTTCTACTCAAGAGTAAGCAACTAAGCGAAATAAAGCCATGGAACGCTTATTTGCCTTCTATCTATGCATTCTGACACTCCAACAATGTTTTCTGCTTCAATTTGGGTCATTTCACAAAGGTGCTCATTCCTTGAGTGAATATGCAGTTCTACTCAAGAGTAAGCAACTAAGCAAAATAAAGCCATGGAACGCTTATTTGCCTTCTATCTATGCATTCTGACACACCACCAATGTGTTCTGCTTCCATTTGACTCATTTTACAAAGATGCTTTTTTCTGGAGTGAACATGCAGTTCTACTCAAGAGTAAGCAAGTAAGCGAAATAAAGCCATGGAACGCTTATTTGCCTTCTATCTATGCATTCTGACACTCCAACAATGTTTTCTGCTTCATTCTGGTTCATTTTACAAAGATGCTTATTTCTGGCGTGAACATGCAGTTCTACTCAAGAGTAAGCAACTAGGCGAAATAAAGCCATAGAACGCTTATTTGCCTTCTATCTATGCATTCTGACACTCCAACAATGTTTTCTGCTTCATTCTGGTTCATTTTACAAAGATGCTTATTTCTGGCGTGAACATGCAGTTCTACTCAAGAGTAAGCAACTAGGCGAAATAAAGCCATAGAACGCTTATTTGCCTTCTATCTATGCATTCTGACACTCCAACAATGTGTTCTGCTTCAATTTGACTCATTTTACAAAGATGCTTATTTCTGGGGTGAACATTCAGTTCTACTCAGGAGTAAGCAACTAAGCGAAATAAAGCCATGGAACGCTTATTTGCCTTCTATCTATGAATTCTGACACTCCACCAATGTGTTCTGCTTCAATTTGACTCATTTTACAAAGATGCTTATTTCTGGAGTGAACATGCAGTTCTACTCAAGAGTAAGCAACTAAGCGAAATAAAGCCATGGAACGCTTATTTGCCTTCTATCTATGCATTCTGACACTCCAACAATGTTTTATGCTTCAATTTGGGTCATTTCACAAAGGTGCTCATTTCTTGAGTGAATATGCAGTTCTACTCAAGAGTAAGCAACTAAGCGAAATAAAGCCATGGAACGCTTATTTGCCTTCTATCTATGCATTCTGACACTCCAACAATGTTTTCTGCTTCAATTTGGGTCATTTCACAAAGGTGCTCATTTCTTGAGTGAATATGCAGTTCAATTCAAGAGTAAGCAACTAAGCGAAATAAAGCCATGGAACGCTTATTTGCCTTCTATCTATGCATTGTGACACACCACCAATGTTTTCTGCTTCATTCTGGCTCATTTTACAAAGATGCTTATTTCTGGCGTGAGCATGCAGTTCTACTCAAGAGTAAGCAACTAAGCGAAATAAAGCCATAGAACGCTTATTTGCCTTCTATCTATGCATTCTGACACTCCGCCAATGTTTTCTGCTTCATTCTGGCTCATTTTAGAAAGATGCTTATTTCTGGCGTGAACATGCAGTTCTACTCAAGAGTAAGCAACTAAGCGAAATAAAGCCATGGAACGCTTATTTGCCTTCTATCTATGCATTCTGACACTCCAACAATGTTTTCTGCTTCATTCTGGTTCATTTTACAAAGATGCTTATTTCTGGCGTGAACATGCAGTTCTACTCAAGAGTAAGCAACTAAGCGAAATAAAGCCATGGAACGCTTATTTGCCTTCTATCTATGCATTCTGACACTCCAACAATGTTTTCTGCTTCAATTTGGGTCATTTCACAAAGGTGCTCATTCCTTGAGTGAATATGCAGTTCTACTCAAGAGTAAGCAACTAAGCAAAATAAAGCCATGGAACGCTTATTTGCCTTCTATCTATGCATTCTGACACACCACCAATGTGTTCTGCTTCCATTTGACTCATTTTACAAAGATGCTTTTTTCTGGAGTGAACATGCAGTTCTACTCAAGAGTAAGCAAGTAAGCGAAATAAAGCCATGGAACGCTTATTTGCCTTCTATCTATGCATTCTGACACTCCAACAATGTTTTCTGCTTCATTCTGGTTCATTTTACAAAGATGCTTATTTCTGGCGTGAACATGCAGTTCTACTCAAGAGTAAGCAACTAGGCGAAATAAAGCCATAGAACGCTTATTTGCCTTCTATCTATGCATTCTGACACTCCAACAATGTTTTCTGCTTCATTCTGGTTCATTTTACAAAGATGCTTATTTCTGGCGTGAACATGCAGTTCTACTCAAGAGTAAGCAACTAGGCGAAATAAAGCCATAGAACGCTTATTTGCCTTCTATCTATGCATTCTGACACTCCAACAATGTGTTCTGCTTCAATTTGACTCATTTTACAAAGATGCTTATTTCTGGGGTGAACATTCAGTTCTACTCAGGAGTAAGCAACTAGGCGAAATAAAGCCATAGAACGCTTATTTGCCTTCTATCTATGCATTCTGACACTCCACCAATGTGTTCTGCTTCAATTTGACTCATTTTACAAAGATGCTTATTTCTGGAGTGAACATGCAGTTCTACTCAAGAGTAAGCAACTAAGCGAAATAAAGCCATGGAACGCTTATTTGCCTTCTATCTATGCATTCTGACACTCCAACAATGTTTTATGCTTCAATTTGGGTCATTTCACAAAGGTGCTCATTTCTTGAGTGAATATGCAGTTCTACTCAAGAGTAAGCAACTAAGCGAAATAAAGCCATGGAACGCTTATTTGCCTTCTATCTATGCATTCTGACACTCCAACAATGTTTTCTGCTTCAATTTGGGTCATTTCACAAAGGTGCTCATTTCTTGAGTGAATATGCAGTTCAATTCAAGAGTAAGCAACTAAGCGAAATAAAGCCATGGAACGCTTATTTGCCTTCTATCTATGCATTGTGACACACCACCAATGTTTTCTGCTTCATTCTGGCTCATTTTACAAAGATGCTTATTTCTGGCGTGAGCATGCAGTTCTACTCAAGAGTAAGCAACTAAGCGAAATAAAGCCATGGAACGCTTATTTGCCTTCTATCTATGCATTCTGACACTCCGCCAATGTTTTCTGCTTCATTCTGGCTCATTTTACAAAGATGCTTATTTCTGGCGTGAACATGCAGTTCTACTCAAGAGTAAGCAACTAGGCGAAATAAAGCCATAGAACGCTTATTTGCCTTCTATCTATGCATTCTGACACTCCAACAATGTTTTCTGCTTCAATTTGGGTCATTTCACAAAGGTGCTCATTCCTTGAGTGAATATGCAGTTCTACTCAAGAGTAAGCAACTAAGCAAAATAAAGCCATGGAACGCTTATTTGCCTTCTATCTATGCATTCTGACACACCACCAATGTTTTCTGCTTCATTTTGGCTAATTTTACAAAGATGCTTATTTCTGGCGTGAACATGCAGTTCTACTCAAGAGTAAGCAACTAAGCGAAATAAAGCCATAGAACGTTTTTTTGCCTTCTATCTATGCATTCTGACACTCCGCCAATGTTTTCTGCTTCATTCTGGCTCATTTTACAAAGATGCTTATTTCTGGCGTGAACATGCAGTTCTACTCAAGAGTAAGCAACTAAGCGAAATAAAGCCATGGAACGCTTATTTGCCTTCTATCTATGCATTCTGACACTCCAACAATGTTTTCTGCTTCAATTTGGGTCATTTCACAAAGGTGCTCATTCCTTGAGTGAATATGCAGTTCTACTCAAGAGTAAGCAACTAAGCGAAATAAAGCCATGGAACGCTTATTTGCCTTCTATCTATGCATTCTGACCCTCCACCAATGTGTTCTGCTTCCATTTGACTCATTTTACAAAGATGCTTTTTTCTGGAGTGAACATGCAGTTCTACTCAAGAGTAAGCAAGTAAGCGAAATAAAGCCATGGAACGCTTATTTGCCTTCTATCTATGCATTCTGACACTCCAACAATGTTTTCTGCTTCATTCTGGTTCATTTTACAAAGATGCTTATTTCTGGCGTGAACATGCAGTTCTACTCAAGAGTAAGCAACTAGGCGAAATAAAGCCATAGAACGCTTATTTGCCTTCTATCTATGCATTCTGACACTCCGCCAATGTTTTCTGCTTCAATTTGGCTCATTTTAGAAAGATGCTTATTTCTGGCGTGAACATGCAGTTCTACTCAAGAGTAAGCAACTAAGCGAAATAAAGCCATGGAACGCTTATTTGCCTTCTATCTATGCATTCTGACACTCCAACAATGTTTTCTGCTTCATTCTGGTTCATTTTACAAAGATGCTTATTTCTGGCGTGAACATGCAGTTCTACTCAAGAGTAAGCAACTAAGCGAAATAAAGCCATGGAACGCTTATTTGCCTTCTATCTATGCATTCTGACACTCCAACAATGTTTTCTGCTTCAATTTGGGTCATTTCACAAAGGTGCTCATTCCTTGAGTGAATATGCAGTTCTACTCAAGAGTAAGCAACTAAGCAAAATAAAGCCATGGAACGCTTATTTGCCTTCTATCTATGCATTCTGACACACCACCAATGTGTTCTGCTTCCATTTGACTCATTTTACAAAGATGCTTTTTTCTGGAGTGAACATGCAGTTCTACTCAAGAGTAAGCAAGTAAGCGAAATAAAGCCATGGAACGCTTATTTGCCTTCTATCTATGCATTCTGACACTCCAACAATGTTTTCTGCTTCATTCTGGTTCATTTTACAAAGATGCTTATTTCTGGCGTGAACATGCAGTTCTACTCAAGAGTAAGCAACTAGGCGAAATAAAGCCATAGAACGCTTATTTGCCTTCTATCTATGCATTCTGACACTCCAACAATGTTTTCTGCTTCATTCTGGTTCATTTTACAAAGATGCTTATTTCTGGCGTGAACATGCAGTTCTACTCAAGAGTAAGCAACTAGGCGAAATAAAGCCATAGAACGCTTATTTGCCTTCTATCTATGCATTCTGACACTCCAACAATGTGTTCTGCTTCAATTTGACTCATTTTACAAAGATGCTTATTTCTGGGGTGAACATTCAGTTCTACTCAGGAGTAAGCAACTAGGCGAAATAAAGCCATAGAACGCTTATTTGCCTTCTATCTATGCATTCTGACACTCCACCAATGTGTTCTGCTTCAATTTGACTCATTTTACAAAGATGCTTATTTCTGGAGTGAACATGCAGTTCTACTCAAGAGTAAGCAACTAAGCGAAATAAAGCCATGGAACGCTTATTTGCCTTCTATCTATGCATTCTGACACTCCAACAATGTTTTATGCTTCAATTTGGGTCATTTCACAAAGGTGCTCATTTCTTGAGTGAATATGCAGTTCTACTCAAGAGTAAGCAACTAAGCGAAATAAAGCCATGGAACGCTTATTTGCCTTCTATCTATGCATTCTGACACTCCAACAATGTTTTCTGCTTCAATTTGGGTCATTTCACAAAGGTGCTCATTTCTTGAGTGAATATGCAGTTCAATTCAAGAGTAAGCAACTAAGCGAAATAAAGCCATGGAACGCTTATTTGCCTTCTATCTATGCATTGTGACACACCACCAATGTTTTCTGCTTCATTCTGGCTCATTTTACAAAGATGCTTATTTCTGGCGTGAGCATGCAGTTCTACTCAAGAGTAAGCAACTAAGCGAAATAAAGCCATGGAACGCTTATTTGCCTTCTATCTATGCATTCTGACACTCCGCCAATGTTTTCTGCTTCATTCTGGCTCATTTTACAAAGATGCTTATTTCTGGCGTGAACATGCAGTTCTACTCAAGAGTAAGCAACTAGGCGAAATAAAGCCATAGAACGCTTATTTGCCTTCTATCTATGCATTCTGACACTCCAACAATGTTTTCTGCTTCAATTTGGGTCATTTCACAAAGGTGCTCATTCCTTGAGTGAATATGCAGTTCTACTCAAGAGTAAGCAACTAAGCAAAATAAAGCCATGGAACGCTTATTTGCCTTCTATCTATGCATTCTGACACACCACCAATGTTTTCTGCTTCATTTTGGCTAATTTTACAAAGATGCTTATTTCTGGCGTGAACATGCAGTTCTACTCAAGAGTAAGCAACTAAGCGAAATAAAGCCATAGAACGTTTTTTTGCCTTCTATCTATGCATTCTGACACTCCGCCAATGTTTTCTGCTTCATTCTGGCTCATTTTACAAAGATGCTTATTTCTGGCGTGAACATGCAGTTCTACTCAAGAGTAAGCAACTAAGCGAAATAAAGCCATGGAACGCTTATTTGCCTTCTATCTATGCATTCTGACACTCCAACAATGTTTTCTGCTTCAATTTGGGTCATTTCACAAAGGTGCTCATTCCTTGAGTGAATATGCAGTTCTACTCAAGAGTAAGCAACTAAGCGAAATAAAGCCATGGAACGCTTATTTGCCTTCTATCTATGCATTCTGACCCTCCACCAATGTGTTCTGCTTCCATTTGACTCATTTTACAAAGATGCTTTTTTCTGGAGTGAACATGCAGTTCTACTCAAGAGTAAGCAAGTAAGCGAAATAAAGCCATGGAACGCTTATTTGCCTTCTATCTATGCATTCTGACACTCCAACAATGTTTTCTGCTTCATTCTGGTTCATTTTACAAAGATGCTTATTTCTGGCGTGAACATGCAGTTCTACTCAAGAGTAAGCAACTAGGCGAAATAAAGCCATAGAACGCTTATTTGCCTTCTATCTATGCATTCTGACACTCCAACAATGTTTTCTGCTTCATTCTGGTTCATTTTACAAAGATGCTTATTTCTGGCGTGAACATGCAGTTCTACTCAAGAGTAAGCAACTAGGCGAAATAAAGCCATAGAACGCTTATTTGCCTTCTATCTATGCATTCTGACACTCCAACAATGTGTTCTGCTTCAATTTGACTCATTTTACAAAGATGCTTATTTCTGGGGTGAACATTCAGTTCTACTCAGGAGTAAGCAACTAAGCGAAATAAAGCCATGGAACGCTTATTTGCCTTCTATCTATGAATTCTGACACTCCACCAATGTGTTCTGCTTCAATTTGACTCAATTTACAAAGATGCTTATTTCTGGAGTGAACATGCAGTTCTACTCAAGAGTAAGCAACTAAGCGAAATAAAGCCATGGAACGCTTATTTGCCTTCTATCTATGCATTCTGACACTCCAACAATGTTTTATGCTTCAATTTGGGTCATTTCACAAAGGTGCTCATTTCTTGAGTGAATATGCAGTTCTACTCAAGAGTAAGCAACTAAGCGAAATAAAGCCATGGAACGCTTATTTGCCTTCTATCTATGCATTCTGACACTCCAACAATGTATTCTGCTTCAATTTGGGTCATTTCACAAAGGTGCTCATTTCTTGAGTGAATATGCAGTTCAATTCAAGAGTAAGCAACTAAGCGAAATAAAGCCATGGAACGCTTATTTGCCTTCTATCTATGCATTGTGACACACCACCAATGTTTTCTGCTTCATTCTGGCTCATTTTACAAAGATGCTTATTTCTGGCGTGAACATGCAGTTCTACTCAAGAGTAAGCAACTAAGCGAAATAAAGCCATGGAACGCTTATTTGCCTTCTATCTATGCATTCTGACACTCCGCCAATGTTTTCTGCTTCATTCTGGCTCATTTTACAAAGATGCTTATTTCTGGCGTGAACATGCAGTTCTACTCAAGAGTAAGCAACTAGGCGAAATAAAGCCATAGAACGCTTATTTGCCTTCTATCTATGCATTCTGACACTCCAACAATGTGTTCTGCTTCAATTTGACTCATTTTACAAAGATGCTTATTTCTGGGGTGAACATTCAGTTCTACTCAGGAGTAAGCAACTAAGCGAAATAAAGCCATGGAACGCTTATTTGCCTTCTATCTATGAATTCTGACACTCCACCAATGTGTTCTGCTTCAATTTGACTCATTTTACAAAGATGCTTATTTCTGGAGTGAACATGCAGTTCTACTCAAGAGTAAGCAACTAAGCGAAATAAAGCCATGGAACGCTTATTTGCCTTCTATCTATGCATTCTGACACTCCAACAATGTTTTATGCTTCAATTTGGGTCATTTCACAAAGGTGCTCATTTCTTGAGTGAATATGCAGTTCTACTCAAGAGTAAGCAACTAAGCGAAATAAAGCCATGGAACGCTTATTTGCCTTCTATCTATGCATTCTGACACTCCAACAATGTTTTCTGCTTCAATTTGGGTCATTTCACAAAGGTGCTCATTTCTTGAGTGAATATGCAGTTCAATTCAAGAGTAAGCAACTAAGCGAAATAAAGCCATGGAACGCTTATTTGCCTTCTATCTATGCATTGTGACACACCACCAATGTTTTCTGCTTCATTCTGGCTCATTTTACAAAGATGCTTATTTCTGGCGTGAACATGCAGTTCTACTCAAGAGTAAGCAACTAAGCGAAATAAAGCCATGGAACGCTTATTTGCCTTCTATCTATGCATTCTGACACTCCGCCAATGTTTTCTGCTTCATTCTGGCTCATTTTACAAAGATGCTTATTTCTGGCGTGAACATGCAGTTCTACTCAAGAGTAAGCAAGTAAGCGAAATAAAGCCATGGAACGCTTATTTGCCTTCTATCTATGTATTCTGACACTCCAACAATGTTTTCTGCTTCATTCTGGTTCATTTTACAAAGATGCTTATTTCTGGCGTGAACATGCAGTTCTACTCAAGAGTAAGCAACTAGGCGAAATAAAGCCATAGAACGCTTATTTGCCTTCTATCTATGCATTCTGACACTCCGCCAATGTTTTCTGCTTCAATTTGGCTCATTTTAGAAAGATGCTTATTTCTGGCGTGAACATGCAGTTCTACTCAAGAGTAAGCAACTAAGCGAAATAAAGCCATGGAACGCTTATTTGCCTTCTATCTATGCATTCTGACACTCCAACAATGTTTTCTGCTTCATTCTGGTTCATTTTACAAAGATGCTTATTTCTGGCGTGAACATGCAGTTCTACTCAAGAGTAAGCAACTAAGCGAAATAAAGCCATGGAACGCTTATTTGCCTTCTATCTATGCATTCTGACACTCCAACAATGTTTTCTGCTTCAATTTGGGTCATTTCACAAAGGTGCTCATTCCTTGAGTGAATATGCAGTTCTACTCAAGAGTAAGCAACTAAGCAAAATAAAGCCATGGAACGCTTATTTGCCTTCTATCTATGCATTCTGACACTCCACCAATGTGTTCTGCTTCCATTTGACTCATTTTACAAAGATGCTTTTTTCTGGAGTGAACATGCAGTTCTACTCAAGAGTAAGCAAGTAAGCGAAATAAAGCCATGGAACGCTTAATTTGCCTTCTATCTATGTATTCTGACACTCCAACAATGTTTTCTGCTTCATTCTGGTTCATTTTACAAAGATGCTTATTTCTGGCGTGAACATGCAGTTCTACTCAAGAGTAAGCAACTAGGCGAAATAAAGCCATAGAACGCTTATTTGCCTTCTATCTATGCATTCTGACACTCCAACAATGTTTTCTGCTTCATTCTGGTTCATTTTACAAAGATGCTTATTTCTGGCGTGAACATTCAGTTCTACTCAAGAGTAAGCAACTAGGCGAAATAAAGCCATAGAACGCTTATTTGCCTTCTATCTATGCATTCTGACACTCCAACAATGTGTTCTGCTTCAATTTGACTCATTTTACAAAGATGCTTATTTCTGGGGTGAACATTCAGTTCTACTCAGGAGTAAGCAACTAAGCGAAATAAAGCCATGGAACGCTTATTTGCCTTCTATCTATGAATTCTGACACTCCACCAATGTGTTCTGCTTCAATTTGACTCATTTTACAAAGATGCTTATTTCTGGAGTGAACATGCAGTTCTACTCAAGAGTAAGCAACTAAGCGAAATAAAGCCATGGAACGCTTATTTGCCTTCTATCTATGCATTCTGACACTCCAACAATGTTTTATGCTTCAATTTGGGTCATTTCACAAAGGTGCTCATTTCTTGAGTGAATATGCAGTTCTACTCAAGAGTAAGCAACTAAGCGAAATAAAGCCATGGAACGCTTATTTGCCTTCTATCTATGCATTCTGACACTCCAACAATGTTTTCTGCTTCAATTTGGGTCATTTCACAAAGGTGCTCATTTCTTGAGTGAATATGCAGTTCAATTCAAGAGTAAGCAACTAAGCGAAATAAAGCCATGGAACGCTTATTTGCCTTCTATCTATGCATTGTGACACACCACCAATGTTTTCTGCTTCATTCTGGCTCATTTTACAAAGATGCTTATTTCTGGCGTGAACATGCAGTTCTACTCAAGAGTAAGCAACTAAGCGAAATAAAGCCATGGAACGCTTATTTGCCTTCTATCTATGCATTCTGACACTCCGCCAATGTTTTCTGCTTCATTCTGGCTCATTTTACAAAGATGCTTATTTCTGGCGTGAACATGCAGTTCTACTCAAGAGTAAGCAACTAGGCGAAATAAAGCCATAGAACGCTTATTTGCCTTCTATCTATGCATTCTGACACTCCAACAATGTTTTCTGCTTCAATTTGGGTCATTTCACAAAGGTGCTCATTCCTTGAGTGAATATGCAGTTCTACTCAAGAGTAAGCAACTAAGCAAAATAAAGCCATGGAAGGCTTATTTGCCTTCTATCTATGCATTCTGACACACCACCAATGTTTTCTGCTTCATTTTGGCTAATTTTACAAAGATGCTTATTTCTGGCGTGAACATGCAGTTCTACTCAAGAGTAAGCAACTAAGCGAAATAAAGCCATAGAACGTTTTTTTGCCTTCTATCTATGCATTCTGACACTCCGCCAATGTTTTCTGCTTCATTCTGGCTCATTTTACAAAGATGCTTATTTCTGGCGTGAACATGCAGTTCTACTCAAGAGTAAGCAACTAAGCGAAATAAAGCCATGGAACGCTTATTTGCCTTCTATCTATGCATTCTGACACTCCACCAATGTGTTCTGCTTCCATTTGACTCATTTTACAAAGATGCTTTTTTCTGGAGTGAACATGCAGTTCTACTCAAGAGTAAGCAAGTAAGCGAAATAAAGCCATGGAACGCTTAATTTGCCTTCTATCTATGTATTCTGACACTCCAACAATGTTTTCTGCTTCATTCTGGTTCATTTTACAAAGATGCTTATTTCTGGCGTGAACATGCAGTTCTACTCAAGAGTAAGCAACTAGGCGAAATAAAGCCATAGAACGCTTATTTGCCTTCTATCTATGCATTCTGACACTCCGCCAATGTTTTCTGCTTCAATTTGGCTCATTTTAGAAAGATGCTTATTTCTGGCGTGAACATGCAGTTCTACTCAAGAGTAAGCAACTAAGCGAAATAAAGCCATAGAACGTTTTTTTGCCTTCTATCTATGCATTCTGACACTCCAACAATGTTTTCTGCTTCATTCTGGCTCATTTTACAAAGATGCTTATTTCTGGCGTGAACATGCAGTTCTACTCAAGAGTAAGCAACTAAGCGAAATAAAGCCATGGAACGCTTATTTGCCTTCTATCTATGCATTCTGACACTCCAACAATGTTTTCTGCTTCATTCTGGTTCATTTTACAAAGATGCTTATTTCTGGCGTGAACATGCAGTTCTACTCAAGAGTAAGCAACTAGGCGAAATAAAGCCATGGAACGCTTATTTGCCTTCTATCTATGCATTCTGACACTCCACCAATGTTTTTTGCTTCAATTTGGCTCATTTTACAAAGATGCTTATTTCTGGAGTGAACATGCAGTTCTACTCAAGAGTAAGCAACTAAGCGAAATAAAGCCATGGAACGCTTATTTGCCTTCTATCTATGCATTCTGACACTCCAACAATGTTTTCTGCTTCAATTTGGCTCATTTCACAAAGGTGCTCATTTCTTGAGTGAATATGCAGTTCTACTCAAGAATAAGCAACTAAGCGAAATAAAGCCATGGAACGCTTATTTGCCTTCTATCTATGCATTCTGACACTCCAACAATGTTTTCTGCTTCATTCTGGTTCATTTTACAAAGATGCTTTTTTCTGGAGTGAACATGCAGTTCTACTCAAGAGTAAGCAACTAAGCAAAATAAAGCCATGGAACGCTTATTTGCCTTCTATCTATGTATTCTGACACTCCAACAATGTTTTCTGCTTCATTCTGGTTCATTTTACAAAGATGCTTATTTCTGGCGTGAACATGCAGTTCTACTCAAGAGTAAGCAACTAGGCGAAATAAAGCCATAGAACGCTTATTTGCCTTCTATCTATGCATTCTGACACTCCGCCAATGTTTTCTGCTTCAATTTGGCTCATTTTAGAAAGATGCTTATTTCTGGCGTGAACATGCAGTTCTACTCAAGAGTAAGCAACTAAGCGAAATAAAGCCATAGAACGTTTTTTTGCCTTCTATCTATGCATTCTGACACTCCAACAATGTTTTCTGCTTCATTCTGGCTCATTTTACAAAGATGCTTATTTCTGGCGTGAACATGCAGTTCTACTCAAGAGTAAGCAACTAAGCGAAATAAAGCCATGGAACGCTTATTTGCCTTCTATCTATGCATTCTGACACTCCAACAATGTTTTCTGCTTCATTCTGGTTCATTTTACAAAGATGCTTATTTCTGGCGTGAACATGCAGTTCTACTCAAGAGTAAGCAACTAAGCGAAATAAAGCCATGGAACGCTTATTTGCCTTCTATCTATGCATTCTGACACTCCACCAATGTTTTTTGCTTCAATTTGGCTCATTTTACAAAGATGCTTATTTCTGGAGTTAACATGCAGTTCTACTCAAGAGTAAGCAACTAAGCGAAATAAAGCCATGGAACGCTTATTTGCCTTCTATCTATGCATTCTGACACTCCAACAATGTTTTCTGCTTCAATTTGGCTCATTTCACAAAGGTGCTCATTTCTTGAGTGAATATGCAGTTCTACTCAAGAATAAGCAACTAAGCGAAATAAAGCCATGGAACGCTTATTTGCCTTCTATCTATGCATTCTGACACTCCAACAATGTTTTCTGCTTCATTCTGGTTCATTTTACAAAGATGCTTATTTCTGACCTGAACATGCAGTTCTACTCAAGAGTAAGCAACTAAGCGAAATAAAGCCATAGAACTTTTTTTGCCTTCTATCTATGCATTCTGACACTCCAACAATGTTTTCTGCTTCAATTTGGCTCATTTCACAAAGGTGCTCATTTCTTGAGTGAATATGCAGTTCTACTCAAGAATAAGCAACTAAGCGAAATAAAGCCATGGAACGCTTATTTGCCTTCTATCTATGCATTCTCACACACCACCAATGTTTTCTGCTTCATTTTGGCTAATTTTACAAAGATGCTTATTTCTGGCTTGAACATGCAGTTCTACTCAAGAGTAAGCAACTAAGCGAAATAAAGCCATAGAACGTTTTTTTGCCTTCTATCTATGCATTCTGACACTCCAACAATGTTTTCTGCTTCATTCTGGTTCATTTTACAAAGATGCTTATTTCTGACCTGAACATGCAGTTCTACTCAAGAGTAAGCAACTAGGCGAAATAAAGCCATAGAACGCTTATTTGCCTTCTATCTATGCATTCTGACACACCACCAATGTTTTCTGCTTCATTTTGGCTAATTTTACAAAGATGCTTATTTCTGGCGTGAACATGCAGTTCTACTCAAGAGTAAGCAACTAAGCGAAATAAAGCCATAGAACGTTTTTTTGCCTTCTATCTATGCATTCTGACACTCCAACAATGTTTTCTGCTTCATTCTGGCTCATTTTACAAAGATGCTTATTTCTGGCGTGAACATGCAGTTCTACTCAAGAGTAAGCAACTAAGCGAAATAAAGCCATGGAACGCTTATTTGCCTTCTATCTCTGCATTCTGACACTCCACCAATGTGTTCTGCTTCCATTTGACTCATTTTACAAAGATGCTTTTTTCTGGAGTGAACATGCAGTTCTACTCAAGAGTAAGCAAGTAAGCGAAATAAAGCCATGAAACGCTTATTTGCCTTCTATCTATGTATTCTGACACTCCAACAATGTTTTCTGCTTCATTCTGGTTCATTTTACAAAGATGCTTATTTCTGGCGTGAACATGCAGTTCTACTCAAGAGTAAGCAACTAGGCGAAATAAAGCCATAGAACGCTTATTTGCCTTCTATCTATGCATTCTGACACTCCGCCAATGTTTTCTGCTTCAATTTGGCTCATTTTAGAAAGATGCTTATTTCTGGCGTGAACATGCAGTTCTACTCAAGAGTAAGCAACTAAGCGAAATAAAGCCATAGAACGTTTTTTTGCCTTCTATCTATGCATTCTGACACTCCAACAATGTTTTCTGCTTCATTCTGGCTCATTTTACAAAGATGCTTATTTCTGGCGTGAACATGCAGTTCTACTCAAGAGTAAGCAACTAAGCGAAATAAAGCCATGGAACGCTTATTTGCCTTCTATCTATGCATTCTGACACTCCAACAATGTTTTCTGCTTCATTCTGGTTCATTTTACAAAGATGCTTATTTCTGGCGTGAACATGCAGTTCTACTCAAGAGTAAGCAACTAAGCGAAATAAAGCCATGGAACGCTTATTTGCCTTCTATCTATGCATTCTGACACTCCACCAATGTTTTTTGCTTCAATTTGGCTCATTTTACAAAGATGCTTATTTCTGGAGTTAACATGCAGTTCTACTCAAGAGTAAGCAACTAAGCGAAATAAAGCCATGGAACGCTTATTTGCCTTCTATCTATGCATTCTGACACTCCAACAATGTTTTCTGCTTCAATTTGGCTCATTTCACAAAGGTGCTCATTTCTTGAGTGAATATGCAGTTCTACTCAAGAATAAGCAACTAAGCGAAATAAAGCCATGGAACGCTTATTTGCCTTCTATCTATGCATTCTGACACTCCAACAATGTTTTCTGCTTCATTCTGGTTCATTTTACAAAGATGCTTATTTCTGACCTGAACATGCAGTTCTACTCAAGAGTAAGCAACTAAGCGAAATAAAGCCATAGAACTTTTTTTGCCTTCTATCTATGCATTCTGACACTCCAACAATGTTTTCTGCTTCAATTTGGCTCATTTCACAAAGGTGCTCATTTCTTGAGTGAATATGCAGTTCTACTCAAGAATAAGCAACTAAGCGAAATAAAGCCATGGAACGCTTATTTGCCTTCTATCTATGCATTCTCACACACCACCAATGTTTTCTGCTTCATTTTGGCTAATTTTACAAAGATGCTTATTTCTGGCTTGAACATGCAGTTCTACTCAAGAGTAAGCAACTAAGCGAAATAAAGCCATAGAACGTTTTTTTGCCTTCTATCTATGCATTCTGACACTCCAACAATGTTTTCTGCTTCATTCTGGTTCATTTTACAAAGATGCTTATTTCTGACCTGAACATGCAGTTCTACTCAAGAGTAAGCAACTAGGCGAAATAAAGCCATAGAACGCTTATTTGCCTTCTATCTATGCATTCTGACACACCACCAATGTTTTCTGCTTCATTTTGGCTAATTTTACAAAGATGCTTATTTCTGGCGTGAACATGCAGTTCTACTCAAGAGTAAGCAACTAAGCGAAATAAAGCCATAGAACGTTTTTTTGCCTTCTATCTATGCATTCTGACACTCCAACAATGTTTTCTGCTTCATTCTGGCTCATTTTACAAAGATGCTTATTTCTGGCGTGAACATGCAGTTCTACTCAAGAGTAAGCAACTAAGCGAAATAAAGCCATGGAACGCTTATTTGCCTTCTATCTCTGCATTCTGACACTCCACCAATGTGTTCTGCTTCCATTTGACTCATTTTACAAAGATGCTTTTTTCTGGAGTGAACATGCAGTTCTACTCAAGAGTAAGCAAGTAAGCGAAATAAAGCCATGAAACGCTTATTTGCCTTCTATCTATGCATTCTGACACTCCAACAATGTTTTCTGCTTCATTCTGGTTCATTTTACAAAGATGCTTATTTCTGGCGTGAACATGCAGTTCTACTCAAGAGTAAGCAACTAGGCGAAATAAAGCCATAGAACGCTTATTTGCCTTCTATCTATGCATTCTGACACTCCACCAATGTTTTCTGCTTCAATTTGGCTCATTTTACAAAGATGCTTATTTCTGGCGTGAACATGCAGTTCTACTCAAGAGTAAGCAACTAAGCGAAATAAAGCCATAGAACGTTTTTTTGCCTTCTATCTATGCATTCTGACACTCCAACAATGTTTTCTGCTTCATTCTGGCTCATTTTACAAAGATGCTTATTTCTGGCGTGAACATGCAGTTCTACTCAAGAGTAAGCAACTAAGCGAAATAAAGCCATGGAACGCTTATTTGCCTTCTATCTATGCATTCTGACACTCCACCAATGTGTTCTGCTTCCATTTGACTCATTTTACAAAGATGCTTTTTTCTGGAGTGAACATGCAGTTCTACTCAAGAGTAAGCAAGTAAGCGAAATAAAGCCATGGAACGCTTATTTGCCTTCTATCTATGCATTCTGACACTCCAACAATGTTTTCTGCTTCATTCTGGTTCATTTTACAAAGATGCTTATTTCTGGCGTGAACATGCAGTTCTCCTCAAGAGTAAGCAACTAGGCGAAATAAAGCCATAGAACGCTTATTTGCCTTCTATCTATGCATTCTGACACTCCACCAATGTTTTTTGCTTCAATTTGGCTCATTTTACAAAGATGCTTATTTCTGGAGTGAACATGCAGTTCTACTCAAGAGTAAGCAACTAAGCGAAATAAAGCCATGGAACGCTTATTTGCCTTCTATCTATGCATTCTGACACTCCAACAATGTTTTCTGCTTCAATTTGGGTCATTTCACAAAGGTGCTCATTTCTTGAGTGAATATGCAGTTCTACTCAAGAGTAAGCAACTAAGCGAAATAAAGCCATGGAACGCTTATTTGCCTTCTATCTATGCATTCTGACACTCCACCAATGTTTTTTGCTTCAATTTGGCTCATTTTACAAAGATGCTTATTTCTGGAGTTAACATGCAGTTCTACTCAAGAGTAAGCAACTAAGCGAAATAAAGCCATGGAACGCTTATTTGCCTTCTATCTATGCATTCTGACACTCCAACATTGTTTTCTGCTTCAATTTGGCTCATTTCACAAAGGTGCTCATTTCTTGAGTGAATATGCAGTTCTACTCAAGAATAAGCAACTAAGCGAAATAAAGCCATGGAACGCTTATTTGCCTTCTATCTATGCATTCTGACACTCCAACAATGTTTTCTGCTTCATTCTGGTTCATTTTACAAAGATGCTTATTTCTGGCGTGAACATGCAGTTCTACTCAAGAGTAAGCAACTAAGCGAAATAAAGCCATAGAACGTTTTTTTGCCTTCTATCTATGCATTCTGACACTCCAACAATGTTTTCTGCTTCATTCTGGCTCATTTTAGAAAGATGCTTATTTCTGGCGTGAACATGCAGTTCTACTCAAGAGTAAGCAACTAAGCGAAATAAAGCCATAGAACGTTTTTTTGCCTTCTATCTATGCATTCTGACACTCCAACAATGTTTTCTGCTTCATTCTGGCTCATTTTACAAAGATGCTTATTTCTGGCGTGAACATGCAGTTCTACTCAAGAGTAAGCAACTAAGCGAAATAAAGCCATGGAACGCTTATTTGCCTTCTATCTATGCATTCTGACACTCCAACAATGTTTTCTGCTTCATTCTGGTTCATTTTACAAAGATGCTTATTTCTGGCGTGAACATGCAGTTCTACTCAAGAGTAAGCAACTAGGCGAAATAAAGCCATGGAACGCTTATTTGCCTTCTATCTATGCATTCTGACACTCCACCAATGTTTTTTGCTTCAATTTGGCTCATTTTACAAAGATGCTTATTTCTGGAGTGAACATGCAGTTCTACTCAAGAGTAAGCAACTAAGCGAAATAAAGCCATGGAACGCTTATTTGCCTTCTATCTATGCATTCTGACACTCCAACAATGTTTTCTGCTTCAATTTGGCTCATTTCACAAAGGTGCTCATTTCTTGAGTGAATATGCAGTTCTACTCAAGAATAAGCAACTAAGCGAAATAAAGCCATGGAACGCTTATTTGCCTTCTATCTATGCATTCTGACACTCCAACAATGTTTTCTGCTTCATTCTGGTTCATTTTACAAAGATGCTTTTTTCTGGAGTGAACTTGCAGTTCTACTCAAGAGTAAGCAACTAAGCGAAATAAAGCCATGGAACGCTTATTTGCCTTCTATCTATGTATTCTGACACTCCAACAATGTTTTCTGCTTCATTCTGGTTCATTTTACAAAGATGCTTATTTCTGGCGTGAACATGCAGTTCTACTCAAGAGTAAGCAACTAGGCGAAATAAAGCCATAGAACGCTTATTTGCCTTCTATCTATGCATTCTGACACTCCGCCAATGTTTTCTGCTTCAATTTGGCTCATTTTAGAAAGATGCTTATTTCTGGCGTGAACATGCAGTTCTACTCAAGAGTAAGCAACTAAGCGAAATAAAGCCATAGAACGTTTTTTTGCCTTCTATCTATGCATTCTGACACTCCAACAATGTTTTCTGCTTCATTCTGGCTCATTTTACAAAGATGCTTATTTCTGGCGTGAACATGCAGTTCTACTCAAGAGTAAGCAACTAAGCGAAATAAAGCCATGGAACGCTTATTTGCCTTCTATCTATGCATTCTGACACTCCAACAATGTTTTCTGCTTCATTCTGGTTCATTTTACAAAGATGCTTATTTCTGGCGTGAACATGCAGTTCTACTCAAGAGTAAGCAACTAAGCGAAATAAAGCCATGGAACGCTTATTTGCCTTCTATCTATGCATTCTGACACTCCACCAATGTTTTTTGCTTCAATTTGGCTCATTTTACAAAGATGCTTATTTCTGGAGTTAACATGCAGTTCTACTCAAGAGTAAGCAACTAAGCGAAATAAAGCCATGGAACGCTTATTTGCCTTCTATCTATGCATTCTGACACTCCAACAATGTTTTCTGCTTCAATTTGGCTCATTTCACAAAGGTGCTCATTTCTTGAGTGAATATGCAGTTCTACTCAAGAATAAGCAACTAAGCGAAATAAAGCCATGGAACGCTTATTTGCCTTCTATCTATGCATTCTGACACTCCAACAATGTTTTCTGCTTCATTCTGGTTCATTTTACAAAGATGCTTATTTCTGACCTGAACATGCAGTTCTACTCAAGAGTAAGCAACTAAGCGAAATAAAGCCATAGAACGTTTTTTTGCCTTCTATCTATGCATTCTGACACTCCAACAATGTTTTCTGCTTCAATTTGGCTCATTTCACAAAGGTGCTCATTTCTTGAGTGAATATGCAGTTCTACTCAAGAATAAGCAACTAAGCGAAATAAAGCCATGGAACGCTTATTTGCCTTCTATCTATGCATTCTCACACACCACCAATGTTTTCTGCTTCATTTTGGCTAATTTTACAAAGATGCTTATTTCTGGCTTGAACATGCAGTTCTACTCAAGAGTAAGCAACTAAGCGAAATAAAGCCATAGAACGTTTTTTTGCCTTCTATCTATGCATTCTGACACTCCAACAATGTTTTCTGCTTCATTCTGGTTCATTTTACAAAGATGCTTATTTCTGACCTGAACATGCAGTTCTACTCAAGAGTAAGCAACTAGGCGAAATAAAGCCATAGAACGCTTATTTGCCTTCTATCTATGCATTCTGACACACCACCAATGTTTTCTGCTTCATTTTGGCTAATTTTACAAAGATGCTTATTTCTGGCGTGAACATGCAGTTCTACTCAAGAGTAAGCAACTAAGCGAAATAAAGCCATAGAACGTTTTTTTGCCTTCTATCTATGCATTCTGACACTCCAACAATGTTTTCTGCTTCATTCTGGCTCATTTTACAAAGATGCTTATTTCTGGCGTGAACATGCAGTTCTACTCAAGAGTAAGCAACTAAGCGAAATAAAGCCATGGAACGCTTATTTGCCTTCTATCTCTGCATTCTGACACTCCACCAATGTGTTCTGCTTCCATTTGACTCATTTTACAAAGATGCTTTTTTCTGGAGTGAACATGCAGTTCTACTCAAGAGTAAGCAAGTAAGCGAAATAAAGCCATGAAACGCTTATTTGCCTTCTATCTATGCATTCTGACACTCCAACAATGTTTTCTGCTTCATTCTGGTTCATTTTACAAAGATGCTTATTTCTGGCGTGAACATGCAGTTCTACTCAAGAGTAAGCAACTAGGCGAAATAAAGCCATAGAACGCTTATTTGCCTTCTATCTATGCATTCTGACACTCCACCAATGTTTTCTGCTTCAATTTGGCTCATTTTACAAAGATGCTTATTTCTGGCGTGAACATGCAGTTCTACTCAAGAGTAAGCAACTAAGCGAAATAAAGCCATAGAACGTTTTTTTGCCTTCTATCTATGCATTCTGACACTCCAACAATGTTTTCTGCTTCATTCTGGCTCATTTTACAAAGATGCTTATTTCTGGCGTGAACATGCAGTTCTACTCAAGAGTAAGCAACTAAGCGAAATAAAGCCATGGAACGCTTATTTGCCTTCTATCTATGCATTCTGACACTCCACCAATGTGTTCTGCTTCCATTTGACTCATTTTACAAAGATGCTTTTTTCTGGAGTGAACATGCAGTTCTACTCAAGAGTAAGCAAGTAAGCGAAATAAAGCCATGGAACGCTTATTTGCCTTCTATCTATGCATTCTGACACTCCAACAATGTTTTCTGCTTCATTCTGGTTCATTTTACAAAGATGCTTATTTCTGGCGTGAACATGCAGTTCTCCTCAAGAGTAAGCAACTAGGCGAAATAAAGCCATAGAACGCTTATTTGCCTTCTATCTATGCATTCTGACACTCCACCAATGTTTTTTGCTTCAATTTGGCTCATTTTACAAAGATGCTTATTTCTGGAGTGAACATGCAGTTCTACTCAAGAGTAAGCAACTAAGCGAAATAAAGCCATGGAACGCTTATTTGCCTTCTATCTATGCATTCTGACACTCCAACAATGTTTTCTGCTTCAATTTGGGTCATTTCACAAAGGTGCTCATTTCTTGAGTGAATATGCAGTTCTACTCAAGAGTAAGCAACTAAGCGAAATAAAGCCATGGAACGCTTATTTGCCTTCTATCTATGCATTCTGACACTCCACCAATGTTTTTTGCTTCAATTTGGCTCATTTTACAAAGATGCTTATTTCTGGAGTTAACATGCAGTTCTACTCAAGAGTAAGCAACTAAGCGAAATAAAGCCATGGAACGCTTATTTGCCTTCTATCTATGCATTCTGACACACCACCAATGTTTTCTGCTTCATTTTGGCTAATTTTACAAAGATGCTTATTTCTGGCGTGAACATGCAGTTCTACTCAAGAGTAAGCAACTAAGCGAAATAAAGCCATAGAACGTTTTTTTTGCCTTCTATCTATGCATTCTGACACTCCAACAATGTTTTCTGCTTCATTCTGGCTCATTTTACAAAGATGCTTATTTCTGGCGTGAACATGCAGTTCTACTCAAGAGTAAGCAACTAAGCGAAATAAAGCCATGGAACGCTTATTTGCCTTCTATCTCTGCATTCTGACACTCCACCAATGTGTTCTGCTTCCATTTGACTCATTTTACAAAGATGCTTTTTTCTGGAGTGAACATGCAGTTCTACTCAAGAGTAAGCAAGTAAGCGAAATAAAGCCATGAAACGCTTATTTGCCTTCTATCTATGCATTCTGACACTCCAACAATGTTTTCTGCTTCATTCTGGTTCATTTTACAAAGATGCTTATTTCTGGCGTGAACATGCAGTTCTACTCAAGAGTAAGCAACTAGGCGAAATAAAGCCATAGAACGCTTATTTGCCTTCTATCTATGCATTCTGACACTCCACCAATGTTTTCTGCTTCAATTTGGCTCATTTTACAAAGATGCTTATTTCTGGCATGAACATGCAGTTCTACTCAAGAGTAAGCAACTAAGCGAAATAAAGCCATAGAACGTTTTTTTGCCTTCTATCTATGCATTCTGACACTCCAACAATGTTTTCTGCTTCATTCTGGCTCATTTTACAAAGATGCTTATTTCTGGCGTGAACATGCAGTTCTACTCAAGAGTAAGCAACTAAGCGAAATAAAGCCATGGAACGCTTATTTGCCTTCTATCTATGCATTCTGACACTCCACCAATGTGTTCTGCTTCCATTTGACTCATTTTACAAAGATGCTTTTTTCTGGAGTGAACATGCAGTTCTACTCAAGAGTAAGCAAGTAAGCGAAATAAAGCCATGGAACGCTTATTTGCCTTCTATCTATGCATTCTGACACTCCAACAATGTTTTCTGCTTCATTCTGGTTCATTTTACAAAGATGCTTATTTCTGGCGTGAACATGCAGTTCTCCTCAAGAGTAAGCAACTAGGCGAAATAAAGCCATAGAACGCTTATTTGCCTTCTATCTATGCATTCTGACACTCCACCAATGTTTTTTGCTTCAATTTGGCTCATTTTACAAAGATGCTTATTTCTGGAGTGAACATGCAGTTCTACTCAAGAGTAAGCAACTAAGCGAAATAAAGCCATGGAACGCTTATTTGCCTTCTATCTATGCATTCTGACACTCCAACAATGTTTTCTGCTTCAATTTGGGTCATTTCACAAAGGTGCTCATTTCTTGAGTGAATATGCAGTTCTACTCAAGAGTAAGCAACTAAGCGAAATAAAGCCATGGAACGCTTATTTGCCTTCTATCTATGCATTCTGACACTCCAACAATGTTTTCTGCTTCAATTTGGGTCATTTCACAAAGGTGCTCATTTCTGACCTGAACATGCAGTTCTACTCAAGAGTAAGCAACTAGGCGAAATAAAGCCATAGAACGCTTATTTGCCTTCTATCTATGCATTCTGACACACCACCAATGTTTTCTGCTTCATTTTGGCTAATTTTACAAAGATGCTTATTTCTGGCGTGAACATGCAGTTCTACTCAAGAGTAAGCAACTAAGCGAAATAAAGCCATAGAACGTTTTTTTGCCTTCTATCTATGCATTCTGACACTCCAACAATGTTTTCTGCTTCATTCTGGCTCATTTTACAAAGATGCTTATTTCTGGCGTGAACATGCAGTTCTACTCAAGAGTAAGCAACTAAGCGAAATAAAGCCATGGAACGCTTATTTGCCTTCTATCTATGCATTCTGACACTCCACCAATGTGTTCTGCTTCCATTTGACTCATTTTACAAAGATGCTTTTTTCTGGAGTGAACATGCAGTTCTACTCAAGAGTAAGCAACTAAGCGAAATAAAGCCATGGAACGCTTATTTGCCTTCTATCTCTGCATTCTGACACTCCACCAATGTGTTCTGCTTCCATTTGACTCATTTTACAAAGATGCTTTTTTCTGGAGTGAACATGCAGTTCTACTCAAGAGTAAGCAAGTAAGCGAAATAAAGCCATGAAACGCTTATTTGCCTTCTATCTATGCATTCTGACACTCCAACAATGTTTTCTGCTTCATTCTGGTTCATTTTACAAAGATGCTTATTTCTGGCGTGAACATGCAGTTCTACTCAAGAGTAAGCAACTAGGCGAAATAAAGCCATAGAACGCTTATTTGCCTTCTATCTATGCATTCTGACACTCCACCAATGTTTTCTGCTTCATTCTGGCTCATTTTACAAAGATGCTTATTTCTGGCGTGAACATGCAGTTCTACTCAAGAGTAAGCAACTAAGCGAAATAAAGCCATGGAACGCTTATTTGCCTTCCATCTATGCATTCTGACACTCCACCAATGTGTTCTGCTTCCATTTGACTCATTTTACAAAGATGCTTTTTTCTGGAGTGAACATGCAGTTCTACTCAAGAGTAAGCAAGTAAGCGAAATAAAGCCATGGAACGCTTATTTGCCTTCTATCTATGCATTCTGACACTCCAACAATGTTTTCTGCTTCATTTTGGCTAATTTTACAAAGATGCTTATTTCTGGCGTGAACATGCAGTTCTACTCAAGAGTAAGCAAGTAAGCGAAATAAAGCCATGGAACGCTTATTTGCCTTCTATCTAAGCATTCTGACACTCCAACAATGTTTTCTGCTTCAATTTGGCTCATTTCACAAAGGTGCTCATTTCTGGCGTGAACATGCAGTTCTACTCAAGAGTAAGCAACTAAGCGAAATAAAGCCATGGAACGCTTATTTGCCTTCTATCTATGCATTCTGACACTCCACCAATGTGTTCTGCTTCCATTTGACTCATTTTACAAAGATGCTTATTTCTGGCGTGAACATGCAGTTCTACTCAAGAGTAAGCAACTAGGCGAAATAAAGCCATAGAACGCTTATTTGCCTTCTATCTATGCATTCTGACACTCCACCAATGTTTTCTGCTTCAATTTGGCTCATTTTACAAAGATGCTTATTTCTGGAGTGAACATGCAGTTCTACTCAAGAGTAAGCAACTAAGCAAAATAAAGCCATGGAACGCTTATTTGCCTTCTATCTATGCATTCTGACACTCCAACAATGTTTTCTGCTTCCATTTGACTCATTTTACAAAGATGCTTTTTTCTGGAGTGAACATGCAGTTCTACTCAAGAGTTAGCAAGTAAGCGAAATAAAGCCATGGAACGCTTATTTGCCTTCTATCTATGCATTCTGACACTCCAACAATGTTTTCTGCTTCATTCTGGTTCATTTTACAAAGATGCTTATTTCTGGCGTGAACATGCAGTTCTACTCAAGAGTAAGCAACTAGGCGAAATAAAGCCATAGAACGCTTATTTGCCTTCTATCTATGCATTCTGACACTCCAACAATGTTTTCTGCTTCATTCTGGTTCATTTTACAAAGATGCTTATTTCTGGCGTGAACATGCAGTTCTACTCAAGAGTAAGCAACTAGGCGAAATAAAGCCATAGAACGCTTATTTGCCTTCTATCTATGCATTCTGACACTCCACCAATGTTTTCTGCTTCAATTTGGGTCATTTCACAAAGGTGCTCATTCCTTGAGTGAACATGCAGTTCTACTCAAGAGTAAGCAACTAAGCGAAATAAAGCCATAGAACGTTTTTTTGCCTTCTATCTATGCATTCTGACACTCCAACAATGTTTTCTGCTTCAATTTGGCTCATTTCACAAAGGTGCTCATTTCTGGCGTGAACATACAGTTCTACTCAAGAGTAAGCAACTAAGCGAAATAAAGCCATAGAACGCTTATTTGCCTTCTATCTATGCATTCTGACACTCCAACAATGTGTTCTGCTTCAATTTGACTCATTTTACAAAGATGCTTATTTCTGGGGTGAACATGCAGTTCTACTCAGGAGTAAGCAACTAAGCGAAATAAAGCCATGGAACGCTTATTTGCCTTCTATCTATGAATTCTGACACTCCACCAATGTGTTCTGCTTCAATTTGACTCATTTTACAAAGATGCTTATTTCTGGAGTGAACATGCAGTTCTACTCAAGAGTAAGCAACTAAGCGAAATAAAGCCATGGAACGCTTATTTGCCTTCTATCCATGCATTCTGACACTCCAACAATGTTTTCTGCTTCATTCTGGCTCATTTTACAAAGATGCTTATTTCTGGCGTGAACATGCAGTTCTACTCAACAGTAAGCAACTAAGCAAAATAAAGCCATGGAACGCTTATTTGCCTTCTATCTATGCATTCTGACACTCCACCAATGTGTTCTGCTTCCATTTGACTCATTTTACAAAGATGCTTTTTTCTGGAGTGAACATGCAGTTCTACTAAAGAGTTAGCAAGTAAGCGAAATAAAGCCATGGAACGCTTATTTGCCTTCTATCTATGCATTCTGACACTCCAACAATGTTTTCTGCTTCATTCTGGTTCATTTTACAAAGATGCTTATTTCTGGCGTGAACATGCAGTTCTACTCAAGAGTAAGCAACTAAGCGAAATAAAGCCATGGAACGCTTATTTGCCTTCTATCTATGCATTCTGACACTCCAACAATGTTTTATGCTTCAATTTGGGTCATTTCACAAAGGTGCTCATTTCTTGAGTGAATATGCAGTTCTACTCAAGAGTAAGCAACTAGGCGAAATAAAGCCATAGAACGCTTATTTGCCTTCTATCTATGCATTCTGACACTCCACCAATGTTTTCTGCTTCAATTTGGGTCATTTCACAAAGGTGCTCATTCCTTGAGTGAACATGCAGTTCTACTCAAGAGTAAGCAACTAAGCGAAATAAAGCCATAGAACGTTTTTTTGCCTTCTATCTATGCATTCTGACACTCCAAAAATGTTTTCTGCTTCAATTTGGCTCATTTCACAAAGGTGCTCATTTCTGGCGTGAACATGCAGTTCTACTCAAGAGTAAGCAACTAAGCGAAATAAAGCCATAGAACGCTTATTTGCCTTCTATCTATGCATTCTGACACTCCAACAATGTGTTCTGCTTCAATTTGACTCATTTTACAAAGATGCTTATTTCTGGGGTGAACATGCAGTTCTACTCATCAGTAAGCAACTAAGCGAAATAAAGCCATGGAACGCTTATTTGCCTTCTATCTATGAATTCTGACACTCCACCAATGTGTTCTGCTTCAATTTGACTCATTTTACAAAGATGCTTATTTCTGGAGTGAACATGCAGTTCTACTCAAGAGTAAGCAACTAAGCGAAATAAAGCCATGGAACGCTTATTTGCCTTCTATCTATGCATTCTGACACTCCACCAATGTTTTCTGCTTCAATTTGGGTCATTTCACAAAGGTGCTCATTTCTTGAGTGAATATGCAGTTCTACTCAAGAGTAAGCAACTAAGCGAAATAAAGCCATGGAACGCTTATTTGCCTTCTATCTATGCATTCTGACACTCCAACAATGTTTTCTGCTTCAATTTGGCTCATTTTACAAAGATGCTTATTTCTGGCGTGAACATGCAGTTCTACTCAAGAGTAAGCAACTAAGCGAAATAAAGCCATAGAACGTTTTTTTGCCTTCTATCTATGCATTCTGACACTCCAACAATGTTTTCTGCTTCATTCTGGCTCATTTTACAAAGATGCTTATTTCTGGCGTGAACATGCAGTTCTACTCAAGAGTAAGCAACTAAGCGAAATAAAGCCATGGAACGCTTATTTGCCTTCTATCTATGCATTCTGACACTCCACCAATGTGTTCTGCTTCCATTTGACTCATTTTACAAAGATGCTTTTTTCTGGAGTGAACATGCAGTTCTACTCAAGAGTAAGCAAGTAAGCGAAATAAAGCCATGGAACGCTTATTTGCCTTCTATCTATGCATTCTGACACTCCAACAATGTTTTCTGCTTCATTCTGGTTCATTTTACAAAGATGCTTATTTCTGGCGTGAACATGCAGTTCTACTCAAGAGTAAGCAACTAGGCGAAATAAAGCCATAGAACGCTTATTTGCCTTCTATCTATGCATTCTGACACTCCACCAATGTTTTCTGCTTCATTCTGGCTCATTTTACAAAGATGCTTATTTCTGGCGTGAACATGCAGTTCTACTCAAGAGTAAGCAACTAAGCGAAATAAAGCCATGGAACGCTTATTTGCCTTCTATCTATGCATTCTGACACTCCACCAATGTGTTCTGCTTCCATTTGACTCATTTTACAAAGATGCTTTTTTCTGGAGTGAACATGCAGTTCTACTCAAGAGTAAGCAAGTAAGCGAAATAAAGCCATGGAACGCTTATTTGCCTTCTATCTATGCATTCTGACACTCCAACAATGTTTTCTGCTTCATTCTGGTTCATTTTACAAAGATGCTTATTTCTGGCGTGAACATGCAGTTCTACTCAAGAGTAAGCAACTAGGCGAAATAAAGCCATAGAACGCTTATTTGCCTTCTATCTATGCATTCTGACACTCCACCAATGTTTTCTGCTTCAATTTGGCTCATTTTACAAAGATGCTTATTTCTGGAGTGAACATGCAGTTCTACTCAAGAGTAAGCAACTAAGCGAAATAAAGCCATAGAACGTTTTTTTGCCTTCTATCTATGCATTCTGACACTCCAACAATGTTTTCTGCTTCATTCTGGCTCATTTTACAAAGATGCTTATTTCTGGCGTGAACATGCAGTTCTACTCAAGAGTAAGCAACTAAGCAAAATAAAGCCATGGAACGCTTATTTGCCTTCTATCTATGCATTCTGACACTCCACCAATGTGTTCTGCTTCCATTTGACTCATTTTCCAAAGATGCTTTTTTCTGGAGCGAACATGCAGTTCTACTCAAGAGTTAGCAAGTAAGCGAAATAAAGCCATGGAACGCTTATTTGCCTTCTATCTATGCATTCTGACACTCCAAAAATGTTTTCTGCTTCATTCTGGTTCATTTTACAAAGATGCTTATTTCTGGCGTGAACATGCAGTTCTACTCAAGAGTAAGCAACTAGGCGAAATAAAGCCATAGAACGCTTATTTGCCTTCTATCTATGCATTCTGACACTCCAACAATGTTTTCTGCTTCAATTTGGGTCATTTCACAAAGGTGCTCATTCCTTGAGTGAATATGCAGTTCTACTCAAGAGTAAGCAACTAAGCAAAATAAAGCCATGTAACGCTTATATGCCTTCTATCTATGCATTCTGACACACCACCAATGTTTTCTGCTTCATTTTGGCTAATTTTACAAAGATGCTTATTTCTGGCGTGAACATGCAGTTCTACTCAAGAGTAAGCAACTAAGCGAAATAAAGCCATAGAACGTTTTTTTGCCTTCTATCTATGCATTCTGACACTCCAACAATGTTTTCTGCTTCATTCTGGCTCATTTTACAAAGATGCTTATTTCTGGCGTGAACATGCAGTTCTACTCAAGAGTAAGCAACTAAGCGAAATAAAGCCATGGAACGCTTATTTGCCTTCTATCTATGCATTCTGACACTCCACCAATGTGTTCTGCTTCCATTTGACTCATTTTACAAAGATGCTTTTTTCTGGAGTGAACATGCAGTTCTACTCAAGAGTAAGCAAGTAAGCGAAATAAAGCCATGGAACGCTTATTTGCCTTCTATCTATGCATTCTGACACTCCAACAATGTTTTCTGCTTCATTCTGGTTCATTTTACAAAGATGCTTATTTCTGGCGTGAACATGCAGTTCTACTCAAGAGTAAGCAACTAGGCGAAATAAAGCCATAGAACGCTTATTTGCCTTCTATCTATGAATTCTGACACTCCACCAATGTTTTCTGCTTCAATTTGGCTCATTTTACAAAGATGCTTATTTCTGGCGTGAACATGCAGTTCTACTCAAGAGTAAGCAACTAAGCGAAATAAAGCCATAGAACGTTTTTTTGCCTTCTATCTATGCATTCTGACACTCCACCAATGTTTTCTGCTTCAATTTGGCTCATTTTACAAAGATGCTTATTTCTGGCGTGAACATGCAGTTCTACTCAAGAGTAAGCAACTAAGCGAAATAAAGCCATAGAACGTTTTTTTGCCTTCTATCTATGCATTCTGACACTCCAACAATGTTTTCTGCTTCATTCTGGCTCATTTTACAAAGATGCTTATTTCTGGAGTGAACATGCAGTTCTACTCAAGAGTAAGCAACTAAGCGAAATAAAGCCATGGAACGCTTATTTGCCTTCTATCTATGCATTCTGACACTCCACCAATGTGTTCTGCTTCCATTTGACTCATTTTACAAAGATGCTTTTTTCTGGAGTGAACATGCAGTTCTACTCAAGAGTAAGCAAGTAAGCGAAATAAAGCCATGGAACGCTTATTTGCCTTCTATCTATGCATTCTGACACTCCAACAATGTTTTCTGCTTCATTCTGGTTCATTTTACAAAGATGCTTATTTCTGGCGTGAACATGCAGTTCTACTCAAAAGTAAGCAACTAGGCGAAATAAAGCCATAGAACGCTTATTTGCCTTCTATCTATGCATTCTGACACTCCACCAATGTTTTCTGCTTCAATTTGGCTCATTTTACAAAGATGCTTATTTCTGGAGTGAACATGCAGTTCTACTCAAGAGTAAGCAACTAAGCGAAATAAAGCCATAGAACGTTTTTTTGCCTTCTATCTATGCATTCTGACACTCCAACAATGTTTTCTGCTTCATTCTGGCTCATTTTACAAAGATGCTTATTTCTGGCGTGAACATGCAGTTCTACTCAAGAGTAAGCAACTAAGCGAAATAAAGCCATGGAACGCTTATTTGCCTTCTATCTATGCATTCTGACACTCCACCAATGTGTTCTGCTTCCATTTGACTCATTTTACAAAGATGCTTTTTTCTGGAGTGAACATGCAGTTCTACTCAAGAGTAAGCAAGTAAGCGAAATAAAGCCATGGAACGCTTATTTGCCTTCTATCTATGCATTCTGACACTCCAACAATGTTTTCTGCTTCATTCTGGTTCATTTTACAAAGATGCTTATTTCTGGCGTGAACATGCAGTTCTACTCAAGAGTAAGCAACTAGGCGAAATAAAGCCATAGAACGCTTATTTGCCTTCTATCTATGAATTCTGACACTCCACCAATGTTTTCTGCTTCAATTTGGCTCATTTTACAAAGATGCTTATTTCTGGCGTGAACATGCAGTTCTACTCAAGAGTAAGCAACTAAGCGAAATAAAGCCATAGAACGTTTTTTTGCCTTCTATCTATGCATTCTGACACTCCACCAATGTTTTCTGCTTCAATTTGGCTCATTTTACAAAGATGCTTATTTCTGGCGTGAACATGCAGTTCTACTCAAGAGTAAGCAACTAAGCGAAATAAAGCCATAGAACGTTTTTTTGCCTTCTATCTATGCATTCTGACACTCCAACAATGTTTTCTGCTTCATTCTGGCTCATTTTACAAAGATGCTTATTTCTGGAGTGAACATGCAGTTCTACTCAAGAGTAAGCAACTAAGCGAAATAAAGCCATGGAACGCTTATTTGCCTTCTATCTATGCATTCTGACACTCCACCAATGTGTTCTGCTTCCATTTGACTCATTTTACAAAGATGCTTTTTTCTGGAGTGAACATGCAGTTCTACTCAAGAGTAAGCAAGTAAGCGAAATAAAGCCATGGAACGCTTATTTGCCTTCTATCTATGCATTCTGACACTCCAACAATGTTTTCTGCTTCATTCTGGTTCATTTTACAAAGATGCTTATTTCTGGCGTGAACATGCAGTTCTACTCAAAAGTAAGCAACTAGGCGAAATAAAGCCATAGAACGCTTATTTGCCTTCTATCTATGCATTCTGACACTCCACCAATGTTTTCTGCTTCAATTTGGCTCATTTTACAAAGATGCTTATTTCTGGAGTGAACATGCAGTTCTACTCAAGAGTAAGCAACTAAGCGAAATAAAGCCATAGAACGTTTTTTTGCCTTCTATCTATGCATTCTGACACTCCAACAATGTTTTCTGCTTCATTCTGGCTCATTTTACAAAGATGCTTATTTCTGGCGTGAACATGCAGTTCTACTCAAGAGTAAGCAACTAAGCGAAATAAAGCCATGGAACGCTTATTTGCCTTCTATCTATGCATTCTGACACTCCACCAATGTGTTCTGCTTCCATTTGACTCATTTTACAAAGATGCTTTTTTCTGGAGTGAACATGCAGTTCTACTCAAGAGTAAGCAAGTAAGCGAAATAAAGCCATGGAACGCTTATTTGCCTTCTATCTATGCATTCTGACACTCCAACAATGTTTTCTGCTTCATTCTGGTTCATTTTACAAAGATGCTTATTTCTGGCGTGAACATGCAGTTCTACTCAAGAGTAAGCAACTAGGCGAAATAAAGCCATAGAACGCTTATTTGCCTTCTATCTATGCATTCTGACACTCCACCAATGTTTTCTGCTTCAATTTGGCTCATTTTACAAAGATGCTTATTTCTGGAGTGAACATGCAGTTCTACTCAAGAGTAAGCAACTAAGCGAAATAAAGCCATAGAACGTTTTTTTGCCTTCTATCTATGCATTCTGACACTCCAACAATGTTTTCTGCTTCATTCTGGCTCATTTTACAAAGATGCTTATTTCTGGCGTGAACATGCAGTTCTACTCAAGAGTAAGCAACTAAGCAAAATAAAGCCATGGAACGCTTATTTGCCTTCTATCTATGCATTCTGACACTCCACCAATGTGTTCTGCTTCCATTTGACTCATTTTACAAAGATGCTTTTTTCTGGAGTGAACATGCAGTTCTACTCAAGAGTTAGCAAGTAAGCGAAATAAAGCCATGGAACGCTTATTTGCCTTCTATCTATGCATTCTGACACTCCAACAATGTTTTCTGCTTCATTCTGGTTCATTTTACAAAGATGCTTATTTCTGGCGTGAACATGCAGTTCTACTCAAGAGTAAGCAACTAGGCGAAATAAAGCCATAGAACGCTTATTTGCCTTCTATCTATGCATTCTGACACTCCACCAATGTTTTCTGCTTCAATTTGGGTCATTTCACAAAGGTGCTCATTCCTTGAGTGAACATGCAGTTCTACTCAAGAGTAAGCAACTAAGCGAAATAAAGCCATAGAACGTTTTTTTGCCTTCTATCTATGCATTCTGACACTCCAACAATGTTTTCTGCTTCAATTTGGCTCATTTCACAAAGGTGCTCATTTCTGGCGTGAGCATGCAGTTCTACTCAAGAGTAAGCAACTAAGCGAAATAAAGCCATAGAACGCTTATTTGCCTTCTATCTATGCATTCTGACACTCCAACAATGTGTTCTGCTTCAATTTGACTCATTTTACAAAGATGCTTATTTCTGGGGTGAACATGCAGTTCTACTCAGGAGTAAGCAACTAAGCGAAATAAAGCCATGGAACGCTTATTTGCCTTCTATCTATGCATTCTGACACTCCACCAATGTGTTCTGCTTCCATTTGACTCATTTTACAAAGATGCTTTTTTCTGGAGTGAACATGCAGTTCTACTCAAGAGTAAGCAAGTAAGCGAAATAAAGCCATGGAACGCTTATTTGCCTTCTATCTATGCATTCTGACACTCCAACAATGTTTTCTGCTTCATTCTGGTTCATTTTACAAAGATGCTTATTTCTGGCGTGAACATGCAGTTCTACTCAAGAGTAAGCAACTAGGCGAAATAAAGCCATAGAACGCTTATTTGCCTTCTATCTATGAATTCTGACACTCCACCAATGTTTTCTGCTTCAATTTGGCTCATTTTACAAAGATGCTTATTTCTGGCGTGAACATGCAGTTCTACTCAAGAGTAAGCAACTAAGCGAAATAAAGCCATAGAACGTTTTTTTGCCTTCTATCTATGCATTCTGACACTCCACCAATGTTTTCTGCTTCAATTTGGCTCATTTTACAAAGATGCTTATTTCTGGCGTGAACATGCAGTTCTACTCAAGAGTAAGCAACTAAGCGAAATAAAGCCATAGAACGTTTTTTTGCCTTCTATCTATGCATTCTGACACTCCAACAATGTTTTCTGCTTCATTCTGGCTCATTTTACAAAGATGCTTATTTCTGGAGTGAACATGCAGTTCTACTCAAGAGTAAGCAACTAAGCGAAATAAAGCCATGGAACGCTTATTTGCCTTCTATCTATGCATTCTGACACTCCACCAATGTGTTCTGCTTCCATTTGACTCATTTTACAAAGATGCTTTTTTCTGGAGTGAACATGCAGTTCTACTCAAGAGTAAGCAAGTAAGCGAAATAAAGCCATGGAACGCTTATTTGCCTTCTATCTATGCATTCTGACACTCCAACAATGTTTTCTGCTTCATTCTGGTTCATTTTACAAAGATGCTTATTTCTGGCGTGAACATGCAGTTCTACTCAAAAGTAAGCAACTAGGCGAAATAAAGCCATAGAACGCTTATTTGCCTTCTATCTATGCATTCTGACACTCCACCAATGTTTTCTGCTTCAATTTGGCTCATTTTACAAAGATGCTTATTTCTGGAGTGAACATGCAGTTCTACTCAAGAGTAAGCAACTAAGCGAAATAAAGCCATAGAACGTTTTTTTGCCTTCTATCTATGCATTCTGACACTCCAACAATGTTTTCTGCTTCATTCTGGCTCATTTTACAAAGATGCTTATTTCTGGCGTGAACATGCAGTTCTACTCAAGAGTAAGCAACTAAGCGAAATAAAGCCATGGAACGCTTATTTGCCTTCTATCTATGCATTCTGACACTCCACCAATGTGTTCTGCTTCCATTTGACTCATTTTACAAAGATGCTTTTTTCTGGAGTGAACATGCAGTTCTACTCAAGAGTAAGCAAGTAAGCGAAATAAAGCCATGGAACGCTTATTTGCCTTCTATCTATGCATTCTGACACTCCAACAATGTTTTCTGCTTCATTCTGGTTCATTTTACAAAGATGCTTATTTCTGGCGTGAACATGCAGTTCTACTCAAGAGTAAGCAACTAGGCGAAATAAAGCCATAGAACGCTTATTTGCCTTCTATCTATGCATTCTGACACTCCACCAATGTTTTCTGCTTCAATTTGGCTCATTTTACAAAGATGCTTATTTCTGGAGTGAACATGCAGTTCTACTCAAGAGTAAGCAACTAAGCGAAATAAAGCCATAGAACGTTTTTTTGCCTTCTATCTATGCATTCTGACACTCCAACAATGTTTTCTGCTTCATTCTGGCTCATTTTACAAAGATGCTTATTTCTGGCGTGAACATGCAGTTCTACTCAAGAGTAAGCAACTAAGCAAAATAAAGCCATGGAACGCTTATTTGCCTTCTATCTATGCATTCTGACACTCCACCAATGTGTTCTGCTTCCATTTGACTCATTTTACAAAGATGCTTTTTTCTGGAGTGAACATGCAGTTCTACTCAAGAGTTAGCAAGTAAGCGAAATAAAGCCATGGAACGCTTATTTGCCTTCTATCTATGCATTCTGACACTCCAACAATGTTTTCTGCTTCATTCTGGTTCATTTTACAAAGATGCTTATTTCTGGCGTGAACATGCAGTTCTACTCAAGAGTAAGCAACTAGGCGAAATAAAGCCATAGAACGCTTATTTGCCTTCTATCTATGCATTCTGACACTCCACCAATGTTTTCTGCTTCAATTTGGGTCATTTCACAAAGGTGCTCATTCCTTGAGTGAACATGCAGTTCTACTCAAGAGTAAGCAACTAAGCGAAATAAAGCCATAGAACGTTTTTTTGCCTTCTATCTATGCATTCTGACACTCCAACAATGTTTTCTGCTTCAATTTGGCTCATTTCACAAAGGTGCTCATTTCTGGCGTGAGCATGCAGTTCTACTCAAGAGTAAGCAACTAAGCGAAATAAAGCCATAGAACGCTTATTTGCCTTCTATCTATGCATTCTGACACTCCAACAATGTGTTCTGCTTCAATTTGACTCATTTTACAAAGATGCTTATTTCTGGGGTGAACATGCAGTTCTACTCAGGAGTAAGCAACTAAGCGAAATAAAGCCATGGAACGCTTATTTGCCTTCTATCTATGAATTCTGACACTCCACCAATGTGTTCTGCTTCAATTTGACTCATTTTACAAAGATGCTTATTTCTGGAGTGAACATGCAGTTCTACTCAAGAGTAAGCAACTAAGCGAAATAAAGCCATGGAACGCTTATTTGCCTTCTATCTATGCATTCTGACACTCCAACAATGTTTTATGCTTCAATTTGGGTCATTTCACAAAGGTGCTCATTTCTTGAGTGAATATGCAGTTCTACTCAAGAGTAAGCAACTAAGCGAAATAAAGCCATGGAACGCTTATTTGCCTTCTATCTATGCATTCTGACACTCCAACAATGTTTTCTGCTTCAATTTGGGTCATTTCACAAAGGTGCTCATTTCTTGAGTGAATATGCAGTTCTACTCAAGAGTAAGCAACTAAGCGAAATAAAGCCATGGAACGCTTATTTGCCTTCTATCTATGCATTCTGACACACCACCAATGTTTTCTGCTTCATTTTGGCTAATTTTACAAAGATGCTTATTTCTGGCGTGAACATGCAGTTCTACTCAAGAGTAAGCAACTAAGCGAAATAAAGCCATAGAACGTTTTTTTGCCTTCTATCTATGCATTCTGACACTCCAACAATGTTTTCTGCTTCATTCTGGCTCATTTTACAAAGATGCTTATTTCTGGCGTGAACATGCAGTTCTACTCAAGAGTAAGCAACTAAGCGAAATAAAGCCATGGAACGCTTATTTGCCTTCTATCTATGCATTCTGACACTCCAACAATGTTTTCTGCTTCATTCTGGCTCATTTTACAAAGATGCTTATTTCTGGCGTGAACATGCAGTTCTACTCAAGAGTAAGCAACTAAGCGAAATAAAGCCATGGAACGCTTATTTGCCTTCTATCTATGCATTCTGACACTCCACCAATGTGTTCTGCTTCCATTTGACTCATTTTACAAAGATGCTTTTTTCTGGAGTGAACATGCAGTTCTACTCAAGAGTAAGCAAGTAAGCGAAATAAAGCCATGGAACGCTTATTTGCCTTCTATCTATGCATTCTGACACTCCAACAATGTTTTCTGCTTCATTCTGGTTCATTTTACAAAGATGCTTATTTCTGGCGTGAACATGCAGTTCTACTCAAGAGTAAGCAACTAGGCGAAATAAAGCCATAGAACGCTTATTTGCCTTCTATCTATGCATTCTGACACTCCACCAATGTTTTCTGCTTCAATTTGGCTCATTTTACAAAGATGCTTATTTCTGGAGTGAACATGCAGTTCTACTCAAGAGTAAGCAACTAAGCGAAATAAAGCCATAGAACGTTTTTTTGCCTTCTATCTATGCATTCTGACACTCCAACAATGTTTTCTGCTTCATTCTGGCTCATTTTACAAAGATGCTTATTTCTGGCGTGAACATGCAGTTCTACTCAAGAGTAAGCAACTAAGCAAAATAAAGCCATGGAACGCTTATTTGCCTTCTATCTATGCATTCTGACACTCCACCAATGTGTTCTGCTTCCATTTGACTCATTTTACAAAGATGCTTTTTTCTGGAGTGAACATGCAGTTCTACTCAAGAGTTAGCAAGTAAGCAAAATAAAGCCATGGAACGCTTATTTGCCTTCTATCTATGCATTCTGACACTCCAACAATGTTTTCTGCTTCATTCTGGTTCATTTTACAAAGATGCTTATTTCTGGCGTGAACATGCAGTTCTACTCAAGAGTAAGCAACTAGGCGAAATAAAGCCATAGAACGCTCATTTGCCTTCTATCTATGCATTCTGACACTCCACCAATGTTTTCTGCTTCAATTTGGGTCATTTCACAAAGGTGCTCATTCCTTGAGTGAACATGCAGTTCTACTCAAGAGTAAGCAACTAAGCGAAATAAAGCCATAGAACGTTTTTTTGCCTTCTATCTATGCATTCTGACACTCCAACAATGTTTTCTGCTTCAATTTGGCTCATTTCACAAAGGTGCTCATTTCTGGCGTGAGCATGCAGTTCTACTCAAGAGTAAGCAACTAAGCGAAATAAAGCCATAGAACGCTTATTTGCCTTCTATCTATGCATTCTGACACTCCAACAATGTGTTCTGCTTCAATTTGACTCATTTTACAAAGATGCTTATTTCTGGGGTGAACATGCAGTTCTACTCAGGAGTAAGCAACTAAGCGAAATAAAGCCATGGAACGCTTATTTGCCTTCTATCTATGAATTCTGACACTCCACCAATGTGTTCTGCTTCAATTTGACTCATTTTACAAAGATGCTTATTTCTGGAGTGAACATGCAGTTCTACTCAAGAGTAAGCAACTAAGCGAAATAAAGCCATGGAACGCTTATTTGCCTTCTATCTATGCATTCTGACACTCCAACAATGTTTTATGCTTCAATTTGGGTCATTTCACAAAGGTGCTCATTTCTTGAGTGAATATGCAGTTCTACTCAAGAGTAAGCAACTAAGCGAAATAAAGCCATGGAACGCTTATTTGCCTTCTATCTATGCATTCTGACACTCCAACAATGTTTTCTGCTTCAATTTGGGTCATTTCACAAAGGTGCTCATTTCTTGAGTGAATATGCAGTTCTACTCAAGAGTAAGCAACTAAGCGAAATAAAGCCATGGAACGCTTATTTGCCTTCTATCTATGCATTCTGACACACCACCAATGTTTTCTGCTTCATTTTGGCTAATTTTACAAAGATGCTTATTTCTGGCGTGAACATGCAGTTCTACTCAAGAGTAAGCAACTAAGCGAAATAAAGCCATAGAACGTTTTTTTGCCTTCTATCTATGCATTCTGACACTCCAACAATGTTTTCTGCTTCATTCTGGCTCATTTTACAAAAGATGCTTATTTCTGGCGTGAATATGCAGTTCTACTCAAGAGTAAGCAACTAAGCGAAATAAAGCCATAGAACATTTATTTGCCTTCTATCTATGCATTCTGACACTCCACCAATGTTTTCTGCTTCAATTTGGGTCATTTCACAAAGGTGCTCATTCCTTGAGTGAATATGCAGTTCTACTCAAGAGTAAGCAACTAAGCAAAATAAAGCCATGGAACGCTTATTTGCCTTCAATCTATGCATTCTGACACACCACCAATGTTTTCTGCTTCATTTTGGCTAATTTTACAAAGATGCTTTTTTCTGGAGTGAACATGCAGTTCTACTCAAGAGTAAGCAAGTAAGCGAAATAAAGCCATGGAACGCTTATTTGCCTTCTATCTATGCATTCTGACACTCCAACAATGTTTTCTGCTTCATTCTGGTTCATTTTACAAAGATGCTTATTTCTGGCGTGAACATGCAGTTCTACTCAAGAGTAAGCAACTAGGCGAAATAAAGCCATAGAACGCTTATTTGCCTTCTATCTATGCATTCTGACACTCCACCAATGTTTTTTGCTTCAATTTGGCTCATTTTACAAAGATGCTTATTTCTGGAGTGAACATGCAGTTCTACTCAAGAGTAAGCAACTAAGCGAAATAAAGCCATAGAACGTTTTTTTGCCTTCTATCTATGCATTCTGACACTCCAACAATGTTTTCTGCTTCATTCTGGTTCATTTTACAAAGATGCTTATTTCTGGCGTGAACATGCAGTTCTACTCAAGAGTAAGCAACTAGGCGAAATAAAGCCATAGAACGCTTATTTGCCTTCTATCTATGCATTCTGACACTCCACCAATGTTTTCTGCTTCAATTTGGCTCATTTTACAAAGATGCTTATTTCTGGAGTGAACATGCAGTTCTACTCAAGAGTAAGCAACTAAGCGAAATAAAGCCATAGAACGTTTTTTTGCCTTCTATCTATGCATTCTGACACTCCAACAATGTTTTCTGCTTCATTCTGGCTCATTTTACAAAGATGCTTATTTCTGGCGTGAACATGCAGTTCTACTCAAGAGTAAGCAACTAAGCAAAATAAAGCCATGGAACGCTTATTTGCCTTCTATCTATGCATTCTGACACTCCACCAATGTGTTCTGCTTCCATTTGACTCATTTTACAAAGATGCTTTTTTCTGGAGTGAACATGCAGTTCTACTCAAGAGTTAGCAAGTAAGCAAAATAAAGCCATGGAACGCTTATTTGCCTTCTATCTATGCATTCTGACACTCCAACAATGTTTTCTGCTTCATTCTGGTTCATTTTACAAAGATGCTTATTTCTGGCGTGAACATGCAGTTCTACTCAAGAGTAAGCAACTAGGCGAAATAAAGCCATAGAACGCTTATTTGCCTTCTATCTATGCATTCTGACACTCCACCAATGTTTTCTGCTTCAATTTGGGTCATTTCACAAAGGTGCTCATTCCTTGAGTGAACATGCAGTTCTACTCAAGAGTAAGCAACTAAGCGAAATAAAGCCATAGAACGTTTTTTTGCCTTCTATCTATGCATTCTGACACTCCAACAATGTTTTCTGCTTCAATTTGGCTCATTTCACAAAGGTGCTCATTTCTGGCGTGAGCATGCAGTTCTACTCAAGAGTAAGCAACTAAGCGAAATAAAGCCATAGAACGCTTATTTGCCTTCTATCTATGCATTCTGACACTCCAACAATGTGTTCTGCTTCAATTTGACTCATTTTACAAAGATGCTTATTTCTGGGGTGAACATGCAGTTCTACTCAGGAGTAAGCAACTAAGCGAAATAAAGCCATGGAACGCTTATTTGCCTTCTATCTATGAATTCTGACACTCCACCAATGTGTTCTGCTTCAATTTGACTCATTTTACAAAGATGCTTATTTCTGGAGTGAACATGCAGTTCTACTCAAGAGTAAGCAACTAAGCGAAATAAAGCCATGGAACGCTTATTTGCCTTCTATCTATGCATTCTGACACTCCAACAATGTTTTATGCTTCAATTTGGGTCATTTCACAAAGGTGCTCATTTCTTGAGTGAATATGCAGTTCTACTCAAGAGTAAGCAACTAAGCGAAATAAAGCCATGGAACGCTTATTTGCCTTCTATCTATGCATTCTGACACTCCAACAATGTTTTCTGCTTCAATTTGGGTCATTTCACAAAGGTGCTCATTTCTTGAGTGAATATGCAGTTCTACTCAAGAGTAAGCAACTAAGCGAAATAAAGCCATGGAACGCTTATTTGCCTTCTATCTATGCATTCTGACACACCACCAATGTTTTCTGCTTCATTTTGGCTAATTTTACAAAGATGCTTATTTCTGGCGTGAACATGCAGTTCTACTCAAGAGTAAGCAACTAAGCGAAATAAAGCCATAGAACGTTTTTTTGCCTTCTATCTATGCATTCTGACACTCCAACAATGTTTTCTGCTTCATTCTGGCTCATTTTACAAAAGATGCTTATTTCTGGCGTGAATATGCAGTTCTACTCAAGAGTAAGCAACTAAGCGAAATAAAGCCATAGAACATTTATTTGCCTTCTATCTATGCATTCTGACACTCCACCAATGTTTTCTGCTTCAATTTGGGTCATTTCACAAAGGTGCTCATTCCTTGAGTGAATATGCAGTTCTACTCAAGAGTAAGCAACTAAGCAAAATAAAGCCATGGAACGCTTATTTGCCTTCAATCTATGCATTCTGACACACCACCAATGTTTTCTGCTTCATTTTGGCTAATTTTACAAAGATGCTTTTTTCTGGAGTGAACATGCAGTTCTACTCAAGAGTAAGCAAGTAAGCGAAATAAAGCCATGGAACGCTTATTTGCCTTCTATCTATGCATTCTGACACTCCAACAATGTTTTCTGCTTCATTCTGGTTCATTTTACAAAGATGCTTATTTCTGGCGTGAACATGCAGTTCTACTCAAGAGTAAGCAACTAGGCGAAATAAAGCCATAGAACGCTTATTTGCCTTCTATCTATGCATTCTGACACTCCACCAATGTTTTTTGCTTCAATTTGGCTCATTTTACAAAGATGCTTATTTCTGGAGTGAACATGCAGTTCTACTCAAGAGTAAGCAACTAAGCGAAATAAAGCCATAGAACGTTTTTTTGCCTTCTATCTATGCATTCTGACACTCCAACAATGTTTTCTGCTTCATTCTGGCTCATTTTACAAAGATGCTTATTTCTGGCGTGAATATGCAGTTCTACTCAAGAGTAAGCAACTAAGCGAAATAAAGCCATAGAACATTTATTTGCCTTCTATCTATGCATTCTGACACTCCACCAATGTTTTCTGCTTCAATTTGGGTCATTTCACAAAGGTGCTCATTCCTTGAGTGAATATGCAGTTCTACTCAAGAGTAAGCAACTAAGCAAAATAAAGCCATGGAACGCTTATTTGCCTTCAATCTATGCATTCTGACACACCACCAATGTTTTCTGCTTCATTTTGGCTAATTTTACAAAGATGCTTTTTTCTGGAGTGAACATGCAGTTCTACTCAAGAGTAAGCAAGTAAGCGAAATAAAGCCATGGAACGCTTATTTGCCTTCTATCTATGCATTCTGACACTCCAACAATGTTTTCTGCTTCATTCTGGCTCATTTTACAAAGATGCTTATTTCTGGCGTGAACATGCAGTTCTACTCAAGAGTAAGCAACTAAGCAAAATAAAGCCATGGAACGCTTATTTGCCTCCTATCTATGCATTCTGACACTCCACCAATGTGTTCTGCTTCCATTTGACTCATTTTACAAAGATGCTTTTTTCTGGAGTGAACATGCAGTTCTACTCAAGAGTTAGCAAGTAAGCGAAATAAAGCCATGGAACGCTTATTTGCCTTCTATCTATGCATTCTGACACTCCAACAATGTTTTCTGCTTCATTCTGCTTCATTTTACAAAGATGCTTATTTCTGGCGTGAACATGCAGTTCTACTCAAGAGTAAGCAACTAGGCGAAATAAAGCCATAGAACGCTTATTTGCCTTCTATCTATGCATTCTGACACTCCACCAATGTTTTCTGCTTCAATTTGGGTCATTTCACAAAGGTGCTCATTCCTTGAGTGAATATGCAGTTCTACTCAAGAGTAAGCAACTAAGCAAAATAAAGCCATGGAACGCTTATTTGCCTTCTATCTATGCATTCTGACACACCACCAATGTTTTCTGCTTCATTTTGGCTAATTTTACAAAGATGCTTATTTCTGGCGTGAACATGCAGTTCTACTCAAGAGTAAGCAACTAAGCGAAATAAAGCCATAGAACGTTTTTTTGCCTTCTATCTATGCATTCTGACACTCCAACAATGTTTTCTGCTTCAT